>NC_088643.1:24105812-24220812 GCF_964019385.1 Sycon ciliatum
TCGCCTCCGGCAAACGACTAGCAAACCGTTTGATTTGCCTTGCAAACTAAAAAAAATATTCAGCTTGCGAGCAGATGTGTGCGCAAGATCGAGGACTCAAACTGAACATGACACTTGACAGAATAAAGTAAAAAGTCATGTATTGTACTTTGTAGTGTGGTGTCAAAATAAAAGTCACGTGCAGAATTATTTGTATGATGTGCATGCACACGTGCAGGCCTAGGGGCCAGTATCGTCAAGATTATTACCATGATTACCCTGTACACATACTGAGTGTATCATCATGCATCGATATCGACCTACACAACACTCAACACTACAACAGTACAATCATGTATGCACTGTTTTAACAGCAGTACAGCGGCATGGTCGAACTAAAAAATACGCACTGGCAGTGGTACTCGTATGACCAAGACTCGGGTTGCCAAGAGTATACTCTTGGTATGACTGTGAGTCGTAGATCTACCGAGACTTTGGCAAGAGTACAATCGATCATAATCCGGACCCGGGGCCGGAGGTTACGTACTCTTGCCAGTAGCAAGAGTATTACTATTATGCTCCCAATGGACTGAGGCAGAATCCTGGCAAAGGATTGCTCTCGCTTTCCAGCTGTTCATACTCCCCGAGCACACCCTCCACTTTTAGTTTTAGGGTATGGAGCCCCCCCCCCCCTACTAGTATGGCATGAATGTGTTCGAGCTAGAGACCATAACGCTTTGGCCCCACCCCTCGATCTTCCCTGTTTTGAAAGTCTTTGGACACACTTGAGTTGGCCAGAAGATTTCATACTTCTCATTCTGGTCCAGTGGAGGAGGGGGGGGGGAGGAGGCGGCGGAGGAGGAGGAGGCGGACGAGGAGGGGGTGAGGCGGAGGAAGACAACTGAGGGGAGGAAGAGGAGGAGGAGGAGGAGGAGGAGGAGGAGAAGGGGAGAGAGAGAGAGAGAGAGAGAGAGAGAGAGAGAGAGAGAGAGAGAGAGAGAGAGAGAGAGAGAGAGAGAGAGAGAGAGGGAGGGAGGGAGAGAGAGAGAGAGAGAGAGAGAAAGAGAGAGAGAGAGAGAGAGAGAGAGAGAGAGAGAGAGAGAGAGAGAGAGAGAGAGAGAGAGAGAGAGAGAGAGAGAGAGAGAAGGTTGAAACTATTGTGGACAAGTCAATGCAGTGCATGCAGGTGATGCAATCTATCCTCAAATCAGTCAAATGACAATGCTGGCGCGATGGTTCTCGGAATCTTTGCGCAATCATGGACTCTTATATTTAAAAAAAACAAAAAACAATAATAGTGACTTCGAAAAGTGACTTGGCAAGTGCGTCCAACCTGAGTGCATGCACTAGTGGACGTATGGTAGATCTTCCAAACGGGCCATTTAATTGCTTCAACTAGTCCACGTACAAATCGAGTGTACACGCACGTGATGTATTCTCTTCGTGTGTTGGTTCAGAGACATGGTGGCTGAAGTAATAAACAGCGCAGTCTGAGACAAGTCCTCCAACTCTCCAGCCTAGTCCAGGGCTTTACAGTGTTTACACGTAGTCTTAAAAACTTGCTGTGGTCTTTGTGGTGACCCAACCCTGAGGCGGTTCTGAGGACGCTTTGTTCTGGTGGTATCACTAAAGAGTACGCCCGATTTTGTCATTGACAAGACTGAAAGACTGTGCCCTCTACTACAGTACTAGTCTGGCACCTTTGCAGTTGAATTGAAACTTAGCAATCCTATTACTGCAGTTCTCTTTTAATTTTAAACTCAGCACTGATATTTATGATGGAGGTTATCATGGTTATGGTGTAGTGTCTGCCAACCTGTTCGTGTCTGAAGCACTTTGGACTTATACCAGAAAGTGTAACAGGCTGACAGCACTAGCCGGAGGAACTTGCAAGCTCTGAGGCTTCACAACTCTTTACTCTCGAAATCAATTCCACAATGCAATGAGAAAGAATGATGGGTTTATATAGGCCAGAGGGAGAGAGCAGCTGGGAGTGAGGGCAAAAGAAAGCAGGAGAACAACAGGACAAGAAACAGTGCGGGGGAAGAATGGACCTAAGTGGCGAGCAACGGGTGGGGCAACAGGAATGACATCTAAAACTGTGTAGCGAAAGGGATCTTACTTGTAGGGCTAGTTATTGGAGCGGGAAGGATGCCGGGAAATACGCTATTCAAAGAAGAGAAGCTGAATAGAGCGAGGGAATCTTATACATGATGATTAAGAGGGCCGGGGGATACGCAATGGTGCATGAAGTAAGACTACAGTCTAGTACAGGAATCAATGTAATGCATAGTACAGTGTGAATGGGCGCTATAGCCTCATGCCGTACCGGTCTTGCAAGCAGGGCGATCTAGTCCTAAGTGGTAGCGCGGGAGAAGCACTTAGAATGTACATGTACCTGTAAACTACAATGTAACTAGGAGGTTGTGTGATAGTGACAGTCAGGGATACTACATTCGCCCCTCCTCCGTTGAGACACGTCCTCGTGTCTACGGGACGGATGTTTGTGAAAAGACAGACACATGCATCTAGAAGTAATTCGGTGGACGGATGAGCTGGCGATTGCGGAGATTGTATGGAGGTAAAGCAGGGGGTGGCGGCAGCTGAGGTGGCGGAGCATGGAGAACGGGTTGATCGTAATCTGGAGGGTGGATGACAGGCGCATACTGAATTGGGTTCGGCGGTGGTTCTGGACGTGGAAGAAAGCGTTTGAGACGGTCAGCATGGACAACCTGGCGACGGAGTGTGTTTGGATCTTGAACTTGGATGGTGATGTCATCGATGACACGGGTTACCTGGTAGGGTCCAGTCCAGTACCTGTGGAGTTTTGCTGATGTGCCTTGGGGAACGACAGGGCTGTAGAGCAGAACAGAATCACCGGGGTTGTATGTAGTAGGAGAACGGGCGGTATGGTCATAACCATCTTTCTGGCGTGTAACGGCGCTGGCGTTGTTTTCGCGGGCAAGTTTGAAAGCATACTGAAATGATGATTTCAGGGCTTGGACATACTCAGGGTGCTTGGTGGGCTGCTGGGCTGGCGGGAGGTCGTGAAGGAGGTCGACGGGAATGGTGGCTTCTCGTCCGTACATCAATCTGAACGGGGTGAAACTTGTGACCGAGTTGTGGCTCGTGCGGTAGGCGAACAGTACTCGTTGTAGGTGGAGGTCCCAGTCAGTGTGTTTCACGACACAGGTAGAGAGCATCTTCTCGAGAGTGCGGTTGAATCGTTCAATAAGGCCATCTGATTGTGGGCGGTACGGTGTTGTCCGGGTCTTGTTGATCTCAAGGAGTTTGCAGACGTGCTGGAAGACATGTGACTCAAATTGCGGTCCTTGGTCAGAATGAAGCGAGAGGGGAACACCATGGCGACAGATGAAACCATCCACTAGACATGTAGCGACTGTAGTGGCGAGAGTGTCCTGCAGGGCATAGGCTTCGTACCATTTCATGAAGTAATCCCCCACTACTAGAATGTAACGGTTACCTCTAGCAGTGACAGGAAGTGGGCCCATGATATCGATACCTACTCGCTGGAGAGGAAATGAAGACTGGTGTGCTTTGAGTGGCGCTCTTGGGCGAGGTACGGGAGCTTGACGTTGCTGGCACTGGGGACAGGTCTTGACCCATTCGGTTATGTCGGCTGTCATGTGTGGCCAGTAGTACCTTTGACGAGCACGGGCCAGTGTGCGAGAAGTGCCGAGATGTCCGGAAACAGTAGAGTCATGGATAGCGTGGAGAGCTTCATCACGGAGAGCTGTGGGGAGGACGAGCTGTAGAGTCACTGTGTTGCCATCATTTACATAGCGGCGATGGAGTAATCCATTGTGTAGGAGAAGACGGTTGGACTGGGTCCACAGGCGAATAGTAGCAGAGCTGACATGTTGAAGACGGGCATCACCTCTGGCAGAAATGTCGGTGCTAGAGAGCCAGAGATGGACAGGTCTAATCTCAGGATCAGCTGTTTGAGCAGCAAGCAGGGCGGCAGTAGTCCAGGTAGGTAGCCAAGAGTCTGGGTGAGCGGGTTCTGGGATGATAGCAGCGCAAGCAGGGTGAGCAACAGGGAGGGGTAAGCGGGATAGAGCATCAGCAGTAACATGAGCTTTGCCAGGGCGGTGTTGAGCATCATAGTCAAAAGCATCCAGCTTTTCAATCCACCTAGCTACAATGCCATCTGCATCTTTGAAACGGGACAGCCAAAGGAGTGCCTGGTGATCAGTGCGTAGGAGGAACTTGCGACCCAAAAGATAATGCCTAAAATGGTGAGTGAAATGGACAACAGCAAGCAATTCTCGGCGGGTAACAGGGTAGCGGCGTTCAGCGCGAGACAAAGTGCGGCTAGCATAAGCAACTGCATACTCACGACCCGTGGAGTCAGACTGGGATAGGACGGCCCCAATAGCGATGTCACTGGCGTCGGTGTCGATGATGAACGGCCGGGTGGGATCAGGGTAGCGAAGGATCGGAGCGGACGTCAGGCGCTGTTTGAGCTTGGTGAAGGCTTGGTCAGTTACCGGTGTCCAGACGAATGGCGCTTTCTTCTTGGTTAACTCATGGAGTGGCTTGGCAATCATTGAGAAATCCTGGATAAAGCGGCGATAGTAGGAGGTGAACCCGAGGAAACGACGTACTTCCGTAGCGTTAGTCGGTTGAGACCAGTCACGAACAGCATCGTACTTGGTTGTGTCGGGCTTAACGCCATCACAGGTGAAGATGTGGCCCAGGTAGGTAACAGAAGAACGCAGTAGGGAGCACTTACTAGGTTTGACTTTGAGACCCGCATCGCGAAGACGGGCGAGAACTATGGCCAGACGTTCCAGGTGTTCGTCCAGAGAGGTCGAGAAAACGATTACCGTATTTCCGCAAATAAAAGGCCGTCCTCGTTTACAACGCCTTCCTCGTATATAAGGCCGGGGCAGGGTCCGATTGAAAAATAAAATACCGTCTCCGATTAGAAGACCAGGCCTACTAAACGAGTCTTTGTTCTTGTGTTAAAAATAGAAGACCGTGCTCAAACTGTGGGAAAAATAGAAGACCGTGCTCAAACTGTGTAGAAGAAAATGGAAGAACGGGGGTAAAACTGTGTGGCGAGAAATAGAACCGGGGTCAAACTGGGTTGAAAGAATAAAAGACCGTCCTCGAATACAAGACCGTCCTCAATTATAAGGCCGGGTTAGGACGAGGTTGAAAAAAATAGTAGACCGGCCTACTATTTGTGGAAATACGGTATGTCGTCTAAATACACTACACATATTCTGCCAACTAGGTCGTTGAGGACGGTGTTCATGAGCCTTTGAAACGTTGCGGGTGCGTTGCAGAGACCGAAGGGCATGACGTTCCAGTTGTACAAGCCGAATGGTGTAGTGAAGGCGGACTTTTCTTTGGCGGACTCGTCGAGCTCTACTTGCCAGTAGCCGGAGGCTAGATCCAATGTTGAGAAGTACTGTGCACCGTGCATGCAGTGGAGAGCATCATCAATGCGCGGCATTGGAAAGGCATTCTTCTTGGTGACATTGTTGAGCTTCCGATAATCCACACACAGGCGAATGGAGTTATCCGGCTTCTTCACAACCACGATAGGAGCGGCCCAGGGGCTGGACGATGGGGTGATTTTCTCTGATGCTAGCAGGTCGTTGATGTGGTCTTCGACTGCTGCAGCTTGGTGGATCGGTAGACGGCGTGGAGCTTGGCGAATCGGGTGAGTAGAGCCGGTGTGAATTTCGTGCTTGATGATGTCCGTGCGACCTACATCCGACGGTCCAGTCGAAACACAGTCGGCGTACTCATGAAGAAGTGGAGATAGGCGGGCCTGCATGTCTGGCGTGAGGTGGGAGAGATCAAAGGCAGCGGCTGGGGCTGGAGGGACTGCATCGGGCTGTGGGACAGCAGCACTGCACTGAGGAAGAGAGTCGTCGATAGCACCCGGACTGACAGCAGCAACGAGGGTACCTTTTGGAAGGCAGCGTGGTGTTGACTGAGTATTCAGGACCCGGAGTGGTATGAGGTTATCGTTAGACGGGATGACCGCAGCAGTGGCGAATACTACATCATACTTATCCATGCAGGACTGTGCTGATTCCACTACTAGAGGATGGTCCGTACTGTGCTGGTCGGGACTGTCGGCGAGGCGACCTTGTACAATTAGCTGGGAAAATGGTGGGATCGTACATGCAGCAGTGAGGTGTACTGAATTGGCAGTTGTGGGAATGTTACTTACTGAGCGGACTGGAGGCGTGGATGTGGCAGAGATGACGACATCACCTATCGACAGGGTGGAAGCAGAAGCATTGACGATACCACTGTGTGTCGTTAGGAAGTCGAGGCCAAGGACTACATCTGGTTGGATATCGGCGATGAGAACAGAGTGGTTGAGCTTCAGGACACTATTGAAGGAGAACGTGAGATCACACTGGCCGTGTACGGTGATAGGTGAACCACTGACGGAGATCATATTGAGTGTGGAGCGTTGCATAGTCAGAGTTGTTGGCAGATCTTTCCAGAGAGTGCGACTGACAATTGTTACGGAGGACCCAGTATCCACGAGTGCGTGAGTATGCATGTCCTGCAACAGTACTGGGACATAGAGAGGAGGAACAGCACGGGCAGCAGAAGCAACAACAGGGGGAGCAAAGAGGGACTGTATGCATGTGGGTACGGTGATGTATTGGAAATAGGTAGCGAGGGCGAGCGCACAGCAGCATAACACAAAGAAGACATAGGCGTCGGTCATAAAAAGAACACGGGCAATGCACAGAACTAGAAAGCAGACTACGAGAAAGAGAGCAGGCCTGGTGTCATAGCGTGGTGTGACAGACTTACACATGCCACCAGGAGGAGTCCCTAGATTGGAGGCCGCTGCCGGTCCCGGACTCACTGGGGCAGCGGGCGGCGGTTTCCCTGGTGTTGGAGTGCTCGGCAGTCACGGCGGACGTGGCCCAGCCTGCCACAGTGCCAGCACTGGACGGTAGGAGAGCGGCGGATGCCTGCTGCGGCTGGTCGAGCTGGTTCAGGAAACTGTCGAGGGTTGCTCAGCTTGGCCTCCAGAAGGTCCAGACGATCCAGCAACTTCGTCAGGAGCTGTGTTGGCGGGTCCGCGCTGGCTGTGGCGAAGACGCTGACAGGCGCTGGGGCCGACGGGATCACACTTTCCGCTTGGTGAATGGCGTCATACTGTAGTGCGGCCTGGAGCGCCTCGTCCAGGGTGGCAACATTGAGTTCGCGGATGCGCACCCGCATGGCCCGGGAGTCGAGTCCCGCCAGGAATTGGTCCTTGGAAAGAAGGTCTCTATCGCCGTTCTGCATCTGAGGATACGCTAGGCGTCCCAGTTCCCGGACTGCCTCACAGTGTGCACCCAAGGACTCTTTGTCCTGCTGCCGGCGAGCTTGGAATTCGGCACGGTGCAGGTCTCCTCGTTGGGGAGGCGCGAACCTGGCCTGCAGTGCCTGGGCGAGGGTTTGTAGCTGGCCCTGGCGTACGGCTTGAGGGAGGGCCTGGTAGAAGAGAAGAGCCTCGCCTTTCAGAGCCAGGGGCAGGAACTGGACTGATTCCTGAGGCGTCCAACCATTCACCAGTGCCACTTGCTGGAACTGGAGCCACCAAGACTCCCACCTGTCTATGCCTGCGCCTGAACATTGCCGGAAGATAGTGATTGACTGTGTCTGCTACAGCTAGCCGTACACTACAGTACAGGGCCCACTTCCTGTGCGAGAGAGCACAACTCATGACCAGAAGGATGACCATGATGACTGCCATCATGAGAAACCATCGCGAAGTCGTAGATAACTGTTGACACATAACCATGATTATAACCGGACTAGATCAGTATGCAGTGTGTCAGTATTTTGCAAAATAAATTTGCACTCATATCTTGATTCACCAAAAATGCACGCTATCTAGTATCTACACGACCTGAGCTGATGACACTTGACAGTTCGTAGATCTACAACACATTACCATGATTACATGATTTGATCGCCAAGATCAGATTCACAGTCAGCTGGTCCGAAGGCGAAGATTTGCTTTTTCCAATATTTTTAATCTCCGTGTTGAAGCTCACCGGTGCACCGTAGACGTCTACCGCTAAGCTCACACCTCCGAGCCTCACCCCGCAAACAACACGATGGCAGGGACAAGCAGTTCAGCTACCGTTCTGGTCTTGCTGTTTTCGCTGTTCCTTGTTGCTGAATGTCACAAGCACGGTGGCCGACATCGTGCTGATAATGATGGATCGTCAGCAGTCGCCACGGTGGCACCGTCAGCCGAACAAATCCACGTTTCATTCGGCCGTAGCACTAGCGAGATAGTGGTGATGTGGTCCTCCAGGAACAGCAGTAAAACTAGCAGTGTTCAGTATGGCGGCAGCAGCAGTAGCAGTCCACTTACTGAAAACCTGAACGTGTCGGTTGCTGCTGAGTGCTGGCAGTTCACTGAAGGCAATCCTGATGGCGTCCAGTGGCTTTATCGAGCCAGGCTTCAGGTAAGGCATGGCCATAATACCATACTCCGAGACTCGAAAAATCATAGTGGCGATTATAGTTTTTGGGGGATCCAAACTAACTTTCGCCGGTGTCACATAGTACTATCCCCCCCCTAGCGCTTGCCCCCCCCCCCTCCCCGGGGAAAAGTACTATGCACCGGAGTATAGTGATTGGACCCCGGGGAACTTTACTATGCAGTGTTTGTACCCCCCCCCCCCCGGGAACTTAACTACGCAGCAGAATGCCCCCCCCCCCCACACACACACACATCACTGAACCAGGTACATGTAGAGAACAAGACTACAGTACAGACTACATACAGTACACGCCTGGGAAATAATAATATTTGAAACTTAGCTCAATATGGTTTCGCCAAAAACTGCTTTATTTCTCGCCCACAAGAGCTTCCCTGGTGATATAGTCTTGATCCGAGGCAATGTTTCGGTGTATGTGGGCATTGACTGCCCTCAGTTTCGAGAAAAGCTCCAAGCGATAATCCTTTCCTTCGCTTTCTTGCCAGAGTTCTCAAGACCAACACAACAGTGTTGTGGTACACAATTCGTCGTCAAAAAGTACTCAGCGTAGATTTCGTGCCGAATTCCACCCCAAACAATTTACGCTGACCTCTAGCTCTCGCCACCAATTGAACCCACTGATATATACATCTACACGAGCAATGGTTCGAGTCAAAAGGACAACTTCGCAATGAGCGTACTTTCTCAGGGTAATATTCTACATGTACATGACCGTATATTTTATACCTATGGGCATGGAACTAATACCAGTATTAGTTCCAACGAATGATGTGTGGTGCTCTTGGACGTGTGTACATGTATAATTTTTGGTGGTGACAGTCAATTTTTTCTTTAGACTTTTCCCCTTTCCATTCCCTCAACTTATGAGTACATGTATACTCGTAATTATAACACCATCGAGATGACAAAATGACAAGCAGAAAGACATGAAATTGCTTCCTTTATGTACAAGTGTATGCTCATACTATTTGGGATGCTTTGCTGTTTTCCGTGGCACGACAAACAGTAAAGCATCCCAAATAGTATGAGCATGCATTTGTACATAAAGGAAGCCTTTGTTGCCAGTAAACACTGGCTGCGGACATGAACATTATCCTGCCGAGCAGAGCATTAGTACAAACACAGACACACACGCATGCACACACGCACATACAAGCATGCACACACATGCACACATGCACACACGCACACACACACACGCGCGCGCGCGGCAGCTTGCTACAAGAGAATCATGCTAGTAATGCACTTCACAGGCCATTAGCACATGCACCGGTTTTGGGCTGTGACAGACAGTAACGAAGAGAGGGAAAGAAAGAAAGAGAGAAAGAGAGAGAGGGAGAGAGAGAGAGAGAGCCAGAGAGACAGAGAGAGAGAGAGAGTCAGAGAGACAGAGAGACTGAGACAGAGACACAGGTAGACAGACACACACACCACACACATACACACAGACAAACACACATACACACACACACACACACACACACACACACACACACACACACACACACAAAGAGACTGAGACACACAGTGGGACCAGAGCATGACAAGGCATCAGCTGAGGAAACCAAGAAATTGTAAAGTTCAAGCAGTGCATGGTTATGTTCTTTCAGGGTAAACAGTGCCAAAAAGGGAAGTGCAGAGCTGGGAGAAGTGCAAGTTGGGAATACCAAAAGCAGAAACAGGTTCACATAATGACAGCAAGTGATGTTCAGCATCGGGCTACTGAAGTACTGGTAAGCATCACTTGATTTGTGACTCTTCCAAAGCACACCAGACAAAGTAGATGGCAAAATTGCTACACCCTAAGCAGTAGGAGTACTTTCTTGGGTGGATACCTGTGCCGCTAGAGTCTGGCACCAACCTGGTATCTTACAACTACTGGAAGGTTAAGCCAGTCAGCCACGGCCGAAATCTCATCAGTCACGGGTACCCTACCGGCACTCACGGCCGAAATCTCATCAGTGGTAGCCCACACTCCCGGGTGGTGCATCATTGTTGCTATAAGATACTCTGCTGCTGGATTGGGATTATCCCCAAGGTCAATCATACAATGGAAGCTAGCTGAAGCGCTTTCGTGCTTGGGAGCATGTTTCAAAAACCTCTTCTTGGCTTCTTTGTGAGGATGATAGATATCTGACTGGGCACTAGCGGCAGAGTGAAGCTCAACAGGTGAACGCATCAGCTGAACGTATACAATAAAGTAGGGAGACAGCTTTGTGGACGATTGCTTGTTGCTGCTGTGATACTATTCCACTCCTTCTGGGATTCTATCACCATCTGTCAAAGTGGGCGAAGAAGGGTTCGGGTGAATCGCTCCGTGAGACCATTTGACAGTGGATAATAAGCACTGCAGATTTTTGTTCTACCTCCATGTCCTTGCACAGCAGCTCGTTCCCGTTGCTCACAAACTCTCGGCCTTGCTCACTGATAATGGTGTCGCGACAGCCAAACCTCGACACAACGCACTGAATGAGTGCATTGCAGACACGGTTGATGTACACTTATCTGGGATTGTCTTGGTTTCGGCCCACCAGCACAGATACTTGGTGAACACCACGATGTACTGTTGGCTATCTGGTGTCAACTTCAGTATGCCAGCAAGATCCATACCCCAGGCTTCGCATGTACATGGAGAAACCTTCTCCACAGCACAGCATCATACATTTCTTTCCACCAGTAACGCTCCAAGATCTTATTGAAAGTGGCAGCCTCCTGCTAGATTATAACCACGAGCAGCACGCACAATACGGTCTTTGTCTCGTTCCTTTGGGACCTCTCGCATTGAGTTTGGACGCCGCTTCGTTGGTGAGTGAAACAGCACCCCATCCTGAACTAAGACAGTGTCAAACTTCTTCCTGAAGTTCTGCTTCAAGTAAGTTTTTTGCTTCTACGTTCTACCTTGTCGTCCATCCATGGCAGAACTACAATGCAGAGAAGGAAGGAACGAGCTGAAAGTAAACGTCACTCGAACTAAAATGATCTGAAAACGAAAGCCACAAAGGACAATGAAATCTGGAAGGAACTTTACTTGAAAAATTCAAATGCACGGGTGAATGAGTAGTAAAATACCGGTAGTTTACTACTCCCTACCACAGATAGCTCGGCCCTGAGCCTTCTCTTTGACTGGCGAGGGGGACATCCACTACATAGCCATTTTCCCGGGGGGGGGGGGGGGGGGGGGGAGTGCGACGTAGTACTCTTCCCGGGGAGTCAACCTGCTATATAGTACTCTTCCCCAGGGGGTCAATGTACTATATAGCAGATTGCCCGGGGGGGGGGGGGACAAATTCTGGGGGGGGGGACAAATTCTGGGGGGGGGGGGGTGACTATACTATGTTACACCGGCTTTTGCTCCACCTTGTCCATGATTGTACTAGTACCGGTAGTAGTACAGTGCTGGCAACTGAAATCCGCCCAGGGGGTCGGATTTCAGTTGCCAGCACTGTACTTCGAAGCGGTACAAACAGTAGACGCGGTATGGAATATGCCCAGCTCAGAATGCAAAATTTCCCTTCCATCAGCTACACCAACTAGGTACATGTAAGCCTTGTAAAACAGAACTCTGGGGGAAAACCCCCACACACCCATTTCACTCTGCATGTTTAGAAGAGTATCTCTTTGTCGTTGTTACTATAATCGAGTGGCACATTCGCACTACAATTCTACGAGTGCTAGTTTGAAATTACAGTAGGTATCGGTTATAGCGTGGGTGTTTGAAAAACGACATTTGATTCTTATTGCCGATATTTCTTACACACGATAAATCACGTGTGACATATCATATGCACGTGTGACATCATGCATATACATGTACATATGCACGCACGTTTGGCATGTGGACACGTACACATGATACACGTACACCACGGGTGTTTGCAGTGCATGAACTCTGGCCAGTCGTCCCCGTACGCAAAATGCGTACGCATTTGTATTTACCGTACATTTCCTCGTGTTTTGGGCGAATCTGAGCAGTACGACGCTGTCGAATTGGGCCTGAATTTGCCCTGAACCAGCCGCTATCGAAGTAAAATTAGGTGTTTTGAAGGTCACACGGGAACGCTGCGGCCATGTCTTCTTTCCTGCGTCGTTTGTTTGAAAATCGGCGTGTTTTTGAGCTCGTAGTTCGTCTTCGTTGTGGAATGGCTGTGCGTACATTCTCCTTGGAATTACCAAAGTCTCACCCCCGTTTATTACATTACTAAGAGTTTTGCCGGCAGCCACGATAGTTTTTATCCCTGCTTCCATACGTCCTTTCATTGAACAGCCAAACAAAACTTTGTGGCGCGCCTTAGTTTTTTGTGGCGCGGGGGTCTCAAGTTTGTCACTTCGAGTTGTACACAACAATCACATCAACACCTCAAAGGACCAAAAAACCAAGTGAGCAAGTATTTCAACCTTGCGATTCTGCCAGGCCTACTCTGAAGATGGAGACTTCTACTCGGTAGCACATACTCGTATCAATAAGCTGGGAGGGAGAGCGTGGCGAGTAAAATGTTGGGATAAAAAGAGCCACATTCTCTCTCGGAAAAGGTCGTCCGTTCCTGCACTGGCTACACACTTGCTCTACCCAGCTCTGCAGAAGGCTAGATTTTGCATGCACGTGCGAGATTCGCATCCGCCGCGCACATAGGCAGAGTCGAAATTTTTGTACTCTCGGATTTGCCGCCATCTTGACGAGTGGCCACTGCGAAACACCCGTGACACACGGATCAATCAGACTCGCGGTCGTGCTAGGCGACTGCGGAGCAGCGGATACGAGAGAAGTCGGAAGAAAGAGTCCGACTGGACAGAAAAAGTGATTCTCCAATGCTCCCTTGGATATAACTCTCTTTTTGTGTTGAATATGATTGTATTGAGTATGCACAGAGCACAGATGTTATTACTACAGGCGATATACTTTGCACTAATCTGGCATATTTTGCTACACAAAATCCATTCTTAGGGCCGATATATTCTACTATGCGATAATACTGCTTGTAAGAATAAATATACACATAAAATATGTGTTATGATTATGAAAAAATGAGTGTTCATTCTTGTAAGCAGTATATTCTTGTATACGACCACACTATAACCGATACGCACTGTACGTTACGAATTGTTACGTTGTACAGCAGGTGCGAACAATTAATATTTACATACTCACCGGTTTTCGTTTCGGAGTCCCGCGCTGTGACTCAGCTAATTTCTATTTCGTTTGCCTTGTATTGTCTGACTAGGGGCGCTGTCACCCCGTCGGGTGCAAGCACCCTTGGACAGAACTTCAGAAGCACTTCACTTCACGACAAGTGTTCATTTTCGTTTTCCTCTTCTGCTTCTGTTGCACAGTTTGAACTTTGAATGTGTGCTTTTTTTCGTACTCTGCTCTCGATCGAACCATGCGCGGGTCGATCTCCATAATTTTATCTTCCGTTGCCATGACTGGCATTAGTACGCGTTCTGTACTCACTCGCTGCTTGGCACGCTTGCAGCGCGTCTTTTTTCTGTTGCAACCCAGTGCCTGCGTGCACGGTACGGGATTTGCGAAGCCACATCAGCGTTGGTGTGTCGTTGTGCTTCGTTGTTGTTTTGTTCTTTTGCTGAGTGTGGTCGTTAAACCTGAGCAAGAACGGGTCGTTGACAAGGCGTGGTTTCGATGTGCATGCCCTCCTGTCAACTCCAAACTATTGGTAGCAGAGGATGGTTATCACGGAGCCATCATGGAGGTAAAACTAGAAGACCTCGCACGGAAAAAGCGAGAGCTGAAAACGGATTTCACAAATACGAGGAGAAATTTGACAGTGGAGTCAACGAATGAGGTGCCGAACCAAGATGACGTGAAGGCATGGAGAAGCCACTTGACGACAGTGTATAACGAGACCAAGAAGGTCATCATGGAATACATGGAAGCGGTGGTGGACACTGACTCTAGGAGACATGCTGGTCTCCAAAAGCAGTACAAGCAGCTGGAAGGCCAGTATTCAGATGCCATGGAATTGGCCAGGAGTGTGCTCATCAGGAGCAGCAGAGCGAGCCTGGCAGCGTCGACCAGGCAGACTCCCAGTCCCAAGCAATCGCCACTGAGAGGGGCAACGCCGTTACTAGCGTCAGTACGAGAGGAAAGCAGAGAAATTCTAGATCTGCGTGCGGCGCTCCAAGATGCACCGTTTCTTGGTCGCCAGCACGATGCGCGGGTGATGTTGCCCAGGGCTGCAGACTATGGAGAACGGGTGAAAGCAGAGCCGGACAGTCGTGTCGTAATGTTCAGTGGTCAGCGTGTGGGGGAACCTGCTGAACCCTTCCCGACCGTTGCCATGGCAACCGCGTCAGCACACGCGCCACCGCAAACGGATATGATCAACAGCAATGCATGCACCGCTTTATCTGCAGCAGCTGCAGAGTACCAGCCACGTAGTTCAGTGCTGCCAGCGTCATTTGCAACTATGACCACGGGCAGCAACGCTCCCGCTATAAATCAGGAACAAGGCTTCCTGATCCACGATCCTGCTGATCAAACACCTAGTATGATGTATGCAACGTATGGCAACAATAGTGCTAGGCCGCAGCAGGCATACATGTACCAACAACAGCAACCGCAGTGGAGTGCGAGCAATAGTGCAGTCATGTACAACTCACCTGTGTCTACTGGACCGTCGCACACCATCTCTGCCGGAGCGTCACAGTACGGTGTGAGACCCAGCGCTGGCATGCAAGCACCCCGGACCACAGTATTCGCCCCAGTTCCGACATATGTCGGAGGCACCGCAGCTCGACCTGCGCCACGGACTGCTCCAGCGGCAGCTGCACAGATCAACATCGCCAGCAAGCTGAAGCGGATCGAAATTGCCGTGTTCACCGGAGAGAAGCGAAAATACGAGCGCTGGAAATCCGCTTTCAGCGTTTGTGTGGACCAGCAGCCGCTCTCCGCTGAATTCAAGCTGCTGCAGCTCCGACAGTACGTGGCGGGTGAGGCACTGGATGCCATCGAGAGTCTCGGCTACTCGGCAGCAGCATACGATGCTGCTCTGCGGCGGCTGGAGCGACGCTTCGGTGGGAGTCGCCGGCGCCTTGCGGTTAGGATGGAAGAGCTGGAACGATCTCCACCTATTCGAGCCGGTAGAGCCCAGGACCTGGAGCGCTTTACCGATGTGCTCGACATGGCAGTGGTGACGTTAAAGGATGCCGGTATGCACACCGAGCTAGGTACCGGCATTCTCTACCAGCGGATCCAGCAGAAGCTGCCGGTGAACTTGTTGGCCCAGTATCGCCGCTGGATAGTACACCACCAAAAGGACGAATCGGTCGAGGTGCTGCTGGAGTGGCTGAATGCCGAGGCAGAAGTTCTTGCTGCCGCCACGGAAACTATCGAAGGCATCAGCCAGCAGCATCACGTCAGAAACCAATTGTCAACCAGCGGGACAAGTCGAAATCAGCCGACTCGGACGGCAACTGCTCACGACGCTGTGCAACCGCGCACGACCACGTTCGTGACAGCTACAAACACCGCTGGCAACGTGCCGACCGCAAGGTCCACATGCCAATGCTGCAATGGCGGCGGGCACCCGATCTGGCGTTGCCCAGAGTTTGAGAAACAAACTGTAAGCCAGCGCTGGGCAGCAGCGAAGCGAAGCAAGTCATGCTATAGATGCCTTGCGACTGGACATAGCGGCAAGGATTGCCCACGGGACCGGGAGTGCGGTATCGACGGGTGCACGCAGCATCACCATCGCCTGCTGCACAGTGAGCCCCGTCAACCGCTTCCAGCGTCGTCAACCCACGCCTCCGGAGAGACTGGAGCCATGCAGCCGGAGAACTTCAGTGCTGTCTCCCTCGGAAACAGCACGAAGGGAGAGGAGAATAGAGTACGGACGGTGACGTCGATTCGGACAGTTCCCGTTCAGCTATCCAACGGCAAGCGGTCGCTAACTGTTAACGCGCTGCTGGACGACGCCAGCACGCGCTCGTACATAGCGAGCAATGTTACGGCAGAACTCGGCCTGATTGGATCAAGCATGTCGCTGACCATCAGCAAGCTGAATGGACAGCAAGAGACCATTCACACTGTACCAGTATCGTGCACTCTGCGAAGTGTTGACGGAGCCACATCGACGACGCTCCATGCGTGCACAATCGAGCAGCCAACAGGCAACATGGAAGTTGTAGACTGGCACCACCTGGGAAAGCAGTACGCACATCTAGCCAACGTTGAGTTTCCGCCCCTACCGTCGAAACGCCACATTGACGTGCTTATCGGTGCCGACTATCCGGAGCTTCACATGGCGTATGAAGAGCGCTCGGGTAACAGCCATGAGCCCGTGGCGCGTCGGACGGCATTAGGTTGGACCTGCATCGGCCCAGTCAACCAACCAACGGACGAGTCCATCGAGCTGACTGCGGTGACCGTCGACCAATGCCACAGCGAGCCGAATCGTCTAGAGCCAAGCCGCTATTCCGACTGGGTACGAATGTGCCGTGTTCATGCTTGGTGTGTGCGATTCGCTACGAATTGCTCAGTACCACCCGCACAGCGAGAGTTTGCTGAATTATCGCCACAAGCGATCCGAGACTCTGAGGAGTTCTACATCAAGCGAGCGCAGCAACAGTCGCTACCAGAGTATGCTGCAGTTAAGGCAGGCAAGCCGATCCCTGCAACCAGCAAGCTAGTCTCGCTCAAGCCGATGATTGACGACGCCGGCCTGCTACGCGTCGGAGGTCGACTACAGCATGCAGACTTCTTGACTGCAGAACAACGCAATCCGATCGTCCTACCACGAGGAGATCATGTGACACAGCTGATTGTCAAGGCATGTCACGAACGAGGATATCACGCGTTCGGTGTCAGCCATACGCTAGCCGAACTCTCGTCGCGCTACTGGATCGTCGCTGGCCGCGAAGAGGTGCGAGCTTGGGAAGCCAAGTGTGCGAGGTGCGCCCGGAACCGTACGAAGCCGGCAATGCAGGTGATGGCGCCACTACCTAAGGTCCGAGTCAGCCTGCCGCTACGCGCATTCGGCCGAGTCTCCGTAGACTACGCTGGACCGTTTATGACGAAGCAGGGTCGCGGCAAGACACAACACAAGCGGTACCTGTGCTTGTTCACCTGCTTGCAGACGAGAGCAGTGCATCTCGAGCTGTCATACGCGTTGACAACGGACTCGTTCCTGCAGGCGTACGTACGCTTCACCAATCGACGGGGAGTACCGATCGACGTCATCTCCGACAATGGCACGAATTTCGTCGGCGCCACCAATGAGCTTGCTCAGCTAGTCAAGCAGCTTGATGCAGAGGCGATTCAGCGGCAGACAGCGGATCAGCAGACTAGCTGGCGTTTCAACCCTCCAGCAGCACCACATTTCGGCGGAGTGCATGAGGCGTTAGTAAAATCGGCAAAGCGTGCTATCTCGGCGATTCTGAAGAACGCAGAGGTCACAGACGAGGAGCTATTGTCTGCTATCGTCGGCGCGGAGGCGCTCATGAACTCACGGCCACTGTCCTACGTGTCGGCAGATGGTCGTGACCCGACTCCGCTAACGCCCAATCATTTCATGTATGGCCAAATCGGTACTCGGTTCGCACCTGCAGGAGTGGACGAGAGCGAGTTCAACCCTCGGCAACGCTGGCGTGTAGTGCAAGAACTCGTGCTGCACTTTTGGCGGAGATGGATGCAGGAAGTCGTGCCAGAGCTGAACCGGCGACTCAAGTGGAGGAAGGCCGAGACAGATCTCAAGGTCGACGACATCGTTCTAGTGACATCCCAAGACAACCCACGGGGCACTTGGCCAATGGGTCGCGTCACCGAAGTGCACCCTGGTCCAGACGGACACGTGCGAGTTGTGAAGGTCAAGGTGGGCGACAAGACCTACACCCGCCCAATCGTGCGTCTTTGTAAGCTGTTCTGTGAGTAGCTCCTTGTTTGCCTATTTCAGAACAATAATCAATTTCGAATTTTTTGGTCACTGTGAATTTCGGCACAGTGAGAAGGGAGAGAAATGTTTAGAAGAGTATCTCTTTGTCGTTGTTACTATAATCGAGTGGCACATTCGCACTACAATTCTACGAGTGCTAGTTTGAAATTACGTTACGAATTGTTACGTTGTACAGCAGGTGCGAACAATTAATATTTACATACTCACCGGTTTTCGTTTCGGAGTCCCGCGCTGTGACTCAGCTAATTTCTATTTCGTTTGCCTTGTATTGTCTGACTAGGGGCGCTGTCACCCCGTCGGGTGCAAGCACCCTTGGACAGAAGCACTTCACTTCACGACAAGTGTTCATTTTCGTTTTCCTCTTCTGCTTCTGTTGCACAGTTTGAACTTTGAATGTGTGCTTTTTTTCGTACTCTGCTCTCGATCGAACCATGCGCGGGTCGATCTCCATAATTTTATCTTCCGTTGCCATGACTGGCATTAGTACGCGTTCTGTACTCACTCGCTGCTTGGCACGCTTGCAGCGCGTCTTTTTTCTGTTGCAACCCAGTGCCTGCGTGCACGGTACGGGATTTGCGAAGCCACATCAGCGTTGGTGTGTCGTTGTGCTTCGTTGTTGTTTTGTTCTTTTGCTGAGTGTGGTCGTTAAACCTGAGCAAGAACGGGTCGTTGACAAGGCGTGGTTTCGATGTGCATGCCCTCCTGTCAACTCCAAACTACTGCACAACAGGTCGAATATTTTCTTCCGCCAATTCCATCGTAGGGCAGCACACTACTTTACGATGGTATTGATTTATTTGAATTCGGTATCTCAACAGTACATTGTACAACTTGGGAAGATCCGAATGACATAGATACATAAACATAAAAGTGGAGTAGGTGCTACAGCTGATCATTTTATCGCAGGTTGATGATTATCACTGTGTGTCAGCCTGGCCCCAAATTCCACTTGTGAAAAAAACCCATCCTTGAATATGGGCGTGGGGATGCCCGTGATTCATGGTGACTCTGTCGTGTTTTCCTTTGCTTTCAGAACTTGTCTCCCGGCAAGTCGTACAATTATCAAATCAGCTCCGCACCTGGCGTGGTTGCCAGTGACGTCTTCTCTTTCTCCGTTCCCGAGCTGCTGGATGAGGTACTGGACTGTAGCTTTTCATGTGTATAGTGGGTTGCTTCAGTGTAAAGTACACTGGATGTAAAGTACTCTGCTTCAGTGTAAAGTACACTGGATGTAACACCCTCTTCAGTGTAAAGTACACTGGATGTAACATACTCTTCTTGCTGGATTGGATATAAAGTACTTTTTTTAGGATCCTGCCGCTATCCTTTTCCAGTTACTAGTGCTTGACCTTGGAGTATGCAATACCTTGGCTGTATAGTCACAGATTTCACTGCAGTTTCACAGTGTACATGGTAAAGCTTATAGCCTGAGAAGGAAAGGCATAGCAAATTAGCAGTCAAGTGCAGAGCAGTGATCACTGACCTTGTATTGCTATGTTCTTATAGCACACCCATGTATACACTCCGACTCACATGGTCACGGCTATCTGGGGTGGGGGTTAGGGTATATTATATTGGCTGACCTTTTAATAGCAGTCTGGATTTTTAACATGCCTTTGAACACAGTAGTACAACAACAGGCAGCTTTCTCGCCTTTGTTGTTGTCTATGCAGGCGTACCCAATGCAAGTTGTGATGTTTGGTGACATGGGTAAAGTCGGTGGTAGCGCCACCTTGCCCCGTCTGAAGGATGAAGCAAAGGCCGGGGACAACGTGGCCATGTTTCATGTTGGTGATTTTGCCTACGACTTCCAGGATGATGGAGGAAAGGTGTGTGTTACACTATGTGAATGTTTGTCAGTCAATTCTGAACTGATATTGCAGCAATTTGATTCAAATAATAATGTATTATGCAGCGAAGTTATCAGTCACATTGCGAGTGGTGATGGTTAAAGGGGCACTCCGGGAATATTTTCGGTGGTGTGTTCTCTTCATGGGGGCCTTATATGGCCCCCAAGGAATGGGGAATCGCGAAAACTAGGCCCAAAAAGTCGATATATGAAGCTAGGGAGGGCCAAGTTTGTCTCCTCTTTTGATGGTTTTGATGACGTCACGTGTGATTAGTATTCAAATTCTCTGCATTTGAAGATCTTAGTTGTTTGAATTTTCTGGTGATGAAGAACGATGTTTGGTCAACATTCCCAAGCTTCACAACTGCGACCATACTCTAAGGAACCTGAAGGACCTCCTGAGGTGCCACTGGTAGAAGCGCAGCCTGATGACGGCCAGGAAATTGGAGCGGACGACTTCACTGGTCGACAAGGAAATAACGATTGGTGTTCCTGCCAGAAATGTGGGGTGATGCAGAGGGCAGTCGATTACCTTCGCTGTCGAGAGAGCGCTGCAGCTGTTAGCATTGACAGCCCTTTGACGTGCGTTACACATCACCCCGACTTCGTGTCAGCTTGTCTAAAAAAACTGTTCTGACCATATGCCTCACGACATATAGAGAATTTCGGGATCCTCGTACGCGGACCAGTGAAGTCGTCCGCTCCAATCTCCTGGCCCTCATCAGGCTGCGCTTCTACCAGGGGCACCTCAGAGGGTCCTTCAGGTTCCTTAGAGTAGGTCCGCAGTTGTGAAGCTTGGGAATGTCGACCAAACATCGTTCTTCATCACCAGAAAATTCAAACAACTAAGATCTTCAAATGCAGAGAATTTGAATACTAATCACACGTGACGTCATCAAAACCATCAAAAGAGGAGACAAACTTGGCCCTCCCTGGCTTCATATATCGACTTTTTGGGTCTAGTTTTCGCGATTCCCCATTCCTTGGGGGCCATACAAGGCACCCATGAAGAGAACACACCACCGAAAATATTCCCGGAGTGCCCCTTTAAAGGGGAAGTTAAGCCAAAAATCAAATTTTCACCAGTTGTAGTCTTCGGGGTGCTGAGTCGAATGGTCTTGGTCCGAGGAAGCTGAGATGCTCCCTTCCTCCTATATTCCCAATCGAACTCGCGCACTTCCACCGAAACTGGGTGACTGCGCCCTACTAGATGGGGATTTGTATGCAAAATGTCACTAAAAGCGCCATTTCGTTCTTATAAAAGCACGGATGACCGAGATTGGCCCATATGTTGTAGTCTATTGGACGCTGAGTCGACTGGTTTTGGTCCGAAAAGGCTGCGATGGAGCGTTCCTCCTTTATTCCCAATCGAACATGGTTGAACAAGCGGTCATGTGCTCCTGCGTACACCAGTCACCTGGTCACCGTGCCTGCAGGGTACAACTTACAGCCTGTTTGGCCTTTTTTGGGTGCAGTCCTGTCACTCGAGTTGAACTGGAGTTGAACCTTGGTGTGAAGTTGTCGCCTGCTGGCGCGGTGACCAGGTGACTTAAGCACGCAGGAGCACGTGACCGCTTGTTCAACGATGTTCGATTGGGAATAAAGGAGGAACGCTGCATCGCAGCATTCTCGGACCAAAACCAGTCGACTCAGCGTCCAAAAGACTGCAACATATGCGCCAATCGCGGTCTTCCGGGCTTTTGTAAGAACGAAATGGCACTTTTAGTGACATTTTGCATACAAATCCCCATCTAGTAGGGCGCAGTCACCCAGTTTCGGTGGAAGTGCGCGAGTTCGATTGGGAATAAAGGAAGAAGGGAGCGCCTCAGCTTCCTCGGACCAAGACCATTCGACTCAGCACCCCGAAGACTACAACTGGTGAAAATTTGATTTTTGGCTTAACTTCCCCTTTAAAGGGGAAGTATACCCTAAAATCAAATTTTCACCAGTTGTCTTCGGGGTGCTGAGTCGAATGGTCTTGGTCCGAGGAAGCTGAGACGCTCCCTTCCTCCTTTATTCCCAATCGAACTCGCGTACTTCCACCGAAACTGGGTGACTGCACCCTACTAGATGGGGATTTGTATGCAAAATATCACTAAAAGCGCCATTTCGTTCTTATAAAAGCACGGATGACCGTGATTGGCCCATATGTTGTAGTCTTTTGGACGCTGAGTCGACTGGTTTTGGTCCGAAAAGGCTGCGATGGAGCGTTCCTCCTTTATTCCCAATCGAACATGGTTGAACAAGCGGTCACGTGCTCCTGCGTACACCAGTCACCTGGTCACCGTGCCTGCAGGGTCCAATGACTAGCCTGTTTGACCTTTTTTGGGTGCAGTCCTGTCACTCGAGTTGAACTGGAGTTGAACCTTGGTGTGAAAGTTGTCGCCTGCTGGCGTGGTGACCAGGTGATTTGGGTACCCAGGAGCACGTGACCGCTTGTTCAACCATGTTCGATTGGGAATAAAGGAGTAACGCTGCATCGCAGCCTTTTCGGACCAAAACCAGTCGACTCAGCGTCCAAAAGACTACAACATATGGGCCAATCGCGGTCATCCGTGCTTTTATAAGAACGACATAGCACTTTTAGTGAGATTTTGCATACAAATCCCCATCTAGTGAGGGCGCAGTCACCCAGTTTCGGTGGAAGTGCGCGGGTTTGATTGGGAAAAAAAGAAGGAAGGGAGCGTCGCAGCTTCCTCGGACCGAGACCATTCGACTCAGCACCCAGAAGACTACAACTGGTGAAAATTTGATTTTAGGGCATACTTCCCCTTTAAAAGAGTCTGTCTGCCTCACATAATGGCTATAGTGGAGCATGCACCCCTTGAATAAAATTGATCCTATATATTCACGCTTAGGAGCTGCATCTGCGCCTTGATCCTAGAGGGTGGTGGCGTTCCTACGGATGCGGAAAACTCGGCTCTTAGCCGAGTCCCATGCGAACCGTGAATTTTTAATTTTTTTATTCACTGCAAATATTTGTCTAGATACTGTGATGCAATCATGTCTTTTTATTTAAAAAGTTGACCGTCAGGTGGTTGTGCACTGAAAACTGGTCTTCAGGATGGAGAGATGCCGGGCCCTTGTACAGGCTCAAGTGCTTGCTAGAATGATGGGTTGCCGCATGTTAGGACCAGTCAGAGTATAATGTTACAACTTAGGATGTCTCTTTTAGTGAAGTGCTCATTAACGGCAGCTTTTGCTGTTTGCTGTTGTACCCATCATTCTAGCTTGTCTTGGGATACACGGTGTAATTTGGTTTGCTTTGGGTGAGGCATGTAGCTCCATGGATCCTGAGGCACTAATGCAATGTAGTCTCCTTCCACTGGGGGCACGGAATAGGAGATCGTTGTCACGTTTACTTGTGAATCATGGTGTGGACGCCGATAGTGTGGCAGTGACGTCTGCCTGTTTCTGCGTCCATTCAGATCATAGATGTAATGGCATAATATGTTCCTCCCCCACCCTCCCTCTCTCTCTCTCTCTCTCTCTCTCTCTCTCTCTCTCTCTCTTTCTCTCTCTCTCTCTCTCTCTCTCTCTCTCTCTCTCTCTCTCTTTCTCTCTCTGGTATTGCACTATTTAAACAGCGAGGTGATGACTTCATGAACAGGCTGCAGGATGTTGCTGCCAACATTCCTTACATGACCTGCCCGGGAAATCATGGTAAGATGAGGGGGAACTTCATGCTTGCTGGAATTTTTATAGTTCCAAATCCCTGCTATTAAAGGACAAAAAAATACGGCTCGTGTCAGACTCAGCCAGACTAAAATGTAAGGAACTAACTCGCTGCGCGAATTTGAGTTGTGACTATCTGCCCAAAACAAATCCAGTTATGATATGAAGCTGCAGGAAGCAGTCAGACAGATTCTTAATCTCTCGGAACCCTGCTTGGAAGCATGAGAAACTTTCCAGTTTCACCTCTTTCCCTGCTTGTGATGAATATTCCCTGCTTGTGTCCGGATTTCTGCTTGATACGTGTACTAAATTATAGCAGTTACACAATGTTCTGTGTTCTTCCAGAGATAGCGTATAACTTTAGCCACTACCGCAATCGCTTTGCAATGCCATCTGACGATGCATCTCCAGCCAATGATCACTTGTGGTGGAGTTTGGACATTGGACCAGTGCACTTCTTGAGGTACGCACCGCATTGCTCATATAAATGCGTCCACGCAGTCCCTATGGACTCTGACCATACAGCCAACCTTGCGAATAGTACCCTCGGTCGGCCATGAGAAAAGTGTCGTTATTCGTGAGGTTAAAAGTATGCAGTTGAAATGGCTTCTTGGTCTGAAGATACACTGTAATGTTGTTATTGGCAAGGCACTATTATAATAATAACCTCGGATATTTATCCGAGGTTGTTTTCGCGAGATTGACTGTACATAACGTTATACACTCAAACTCCTCTTATCACATGATGCCTGCATCTCATCTCTTGCTGATAGTAATAGGAGCTGTCTGCAACACCGGCCAATGTGTTTAGAATACATTTGTATCGTTGTATTAGGATACGAGTTGCAGGTATTGGTGAATCATGATGGTGGTAGCACAGAACGTGTGCACGCCACAGCATGTGACGCAAAGTCTACCAGTTGGTGCGAATGTCTCGTTTGAGCCCAGGGGAGTGTGGATAAGGGGAAACGGAGTGTGGTTGCATGGAAGGATATAATTATTGTGTCCCGTCTAACCTCGTAAGCTTGCCCCTAATCACCTGGTTTGATTGTAAATGATGTCACGGTTTGTTTCATTTATGTGGGCTTGCATTTGGATCCTTAAATCTTCCAATATGCTGACTGTGATCCTTTCAGCTATGACACTGAGGTATACTTTGCTCGCGAAGACCTGATCCAGGCTCAGCTGGACTTCATCAATGCCGACTTGACCCGTGCTGCGGATCCTGCTCAGAGGAAGAAGGTGCCGTGGATTGTTGCGTTTGGTCATCGTCCAATGTACTGCTCTAACATTGACAATGATGACTGTACCACACCAAAGTCCAGAGTCAGAGCTGGGTAAGTACGTGCTTGGTTATGCGGCACATGGCGAGTTCCCAATCATCTAAGTGCGCGTGGGTTTTTAGGCCTGAAACGAACCCCAATACCGTAAAAGTCCGTAAATAAGTGACCTGCCCGAAAGAAATACCCCCTTCATTCTTTTGGCTTTGTCTGTTGAAGTCAAGTCAAGCCCGATAAACATACTGCCCGAAATAAGTACCGGTACGGTGCGCACATGTAGCACGTAGCATGTACATCGACATGAAAATGACTTCTCCACTACACACAAGTCAGGTCCGAAAGTTAGTTCGCGCCCGAAAGTCAGTACCCGCCCGAAAGTTAGTATGGGTGTGGTCACTAAATTCGAAAGTAAATACGTACTTATTTACGGACTTTTACGGTAGAGGTGAACGAAACATATTGACGAGCTGTACGCTTCGTTTGACGGACTCACGAACTATTCTTAACAAATAAAGCCACAACAAATGTCCACACAAGCACTCCATCACATTTGTAAAACAACCAAGAATTGGACAATCTGTAATCCCTTTCTTTTTTGAATAGCTGCTGTAATCCGTAATGGGGACCTGGGGCAAGGGTGGCTGGTGGAGCTCTGCAGAACATAATTATATGTACATTGTTATTGGCAGTGCAAGCATGGGACTGTATGTACCTGTGCATGCGTCGACGGACGAACATCCGACATCTTGAAGTAGCGAATCGAATTCTCTTCAACTCCCATATGGAGCGAACCTAGTCGAACGTTCTAAAATTCGTTTCATCCCTAGTTTTTTTTTAAACTAACTACCGGTGTTAGGAAAGTACTCATGGCTTATGATATGTATGTACCCCATGAAATCTAGGATCAATTGGTAATCACTTGGTAGGATAGCGATGATGTAGATCAGGGAAATTGCGGCATATGTACGGTGGGATGAATCAGAGTTGTGCACTGCTTGGCTGTGGACTCTTTGCATGAGTCATTGACTCAGGTTGTGGAGAAAACATGTACTGTAAGACATGTTATTATAACGAGTCGCAAATTTAACGATTGTCCAAAATTCATAGGTTAACGAGAAGATATGTTAACGATCTTGCAGTATTCTGCCATATCCACACACAGCATGTATGAAGCAGTACGGCCTCAACGGATCTTATTATAACGAAGAAATGTCATCCGTTAAAACGTTAGATTTGCTTCCTCGTTATATATACATGTCTTACAGTACATGAGAACTACTGTACAGGGTTCCCGTGATCAGTCAGCTCAGGTCACTTCTACTGCATGTGCAGCTGTATCAGTAAGGCTGCCAATCTTCGTCAGTCTACTCATCCGGTCTGCTCTGATCATGTGTTTCCAGAGTGCTCCAGTGCTGGATATAGATGTTGCCGTTCACCATGACCTCTGTGTTTGTATTCTCCAGACTAGAAGCAGTCCTGTACAAGTACGGAGTTGATTTCATCGTTGAAGGCCATGAGCATTCCTACGAGAGACTGTACCCAGTGTTCAATGAGACCGTCACACAGAAGAACTACACCAATCCCAAAGCACCCGTTCACATGATATCGGGTCAGGCCGGGTGTAACGAGGACAGCGGGATATGCGTCAATCCGATTAAAGGAGAGAAAGGTAAACGGTGTTGTGATGGCGTATCGGCATGATGGAATTTACTTTGTAGGGAAAGAAGCGTAGACTGCGAAATGATGGTCAAATACAATAATCGTTGTGTATGCAAGTTGTTATGTTTCTACTACACAGTTTGCTATCATAGTATGTACATGTATTGTGCATGCTCGCATTTGATTGTTGTTGTTGTCTCACCCAAGCAAGAAACCTACTTGGACTTATGAGTTCGTTTGTAAGGGCATACCAGATGCAACTAGAGAATGTAGATCAGTCCGTAAGGGGCATGGCACAGAAAGAAGAATATCCGCTTTTCCTTGCTTGACATACATCAGTCAGAATGTGGTGGACATCACGCAACTGCATTGGAACTGCATTGACACACATCAGGTTTATCAAACCTGGGCCTCTGTCAGGTCCTGGCCCCTGCCCCATCTGGCGATCCTATAGGAGAACTTTTGCAGTGCATGATTGTAATTAAAACAGCCTAGGTGGACGGTTATTTTCTGATAACTTACTATGAAAAGAAAACCTCTAGTGGGGGCAATACTTTGCTAACTTGGGCCAATATTTTCTAACGCCGGTTTGCAGGGAAATGATTTGGGATGTGGAGCCATGGCTGGTGAAGGGAGTGCTCGATTTTGAAAGTCATCAAAGGCAAACGACTGAGGACTTCTACTAGTAAAATGAAATAAACCCAAAGCTTATTCAATAGCAATTGGAATCACATGGTAGCAACTAGCAACCTATATGACTAGTATGCCCATACCTCGTTTATCCGGGCGGTCCGCGACCGGGCACTGCGCGGAACTTCGAAACCGGTCTGTAACTCTGAATCACATACATTTTGATGGGGAAAGGCCAGAGATGTGGCATGTGATCTATTTTCACTAAAAGTAACAAAAGAGTACCAATATCTCCACCCAAAACTCGCCCAAAGGGTGCTCAGTAGGCCAAAGTGCCCGTAACCGTCGGTGTCCGAAAAACTGAGGTATGAGTGTAGTGGAAACAGCTGCTAGTCACTTGGTGTTGTCTACAGGGATTGTTTTGTAGTTGAGTGAAACACGTGGTTGTTGTTGTTGTTGATGTTGTTGTTGTTGTTTTTGTCGTCGTCGTTGTCGTTGTTGTTATCTGTGTATGTCTGCGGTGCAGGTGACTGGTCAGCATTTCGTTCCTGGCAACAAGGCCAGTATGGCTATGGTCGACTGAAGTTCCTGAACGCCACACACGCACAGTGGTCCCAGGTGTATGACGTTGCCAAGCTGGGCGAAGACACCGTCATCATAGAGCAGCAGAACCATGGGCCGTTCAATTGAAGATGTCCGACAGTCACGGATAGTCTGACCCAGTGTATGCCACCATGGAGCAGCCCTGCATGCCATGGAGCAATTTTCCCCTGTCATGCCATCGACCAGTTCTGAATACGTTGAAGCAACCCTGCAGCCCTGCACAGGGTCTTGACTGCTACTTACTCGTACGTCTCAGCTCTGCTACATATACATGTACACTACGGTGGACAATTGAATTTTATCTCATCCTACTTTATCTCTGAAATGGAATAGCGACAATTATTTTTGTTAACATGGAATTGGGATTACGACCGGAAAGTAGAGAAATATGCACACTCCCGTGTTCCGGCAGTTAGGGATGGCATTACCGAGGGGCCTGAAATATTACTGAATTGAAGTATGTATTCCACAGGCGCTAGTTCAGTTGAACGGATGGCCGTATAACTTTACAAGACAGTTGTTGACAGTTGGACCGTGCCCTGTTATCTGGTGTTAGTGTAGTACATGTACCGTCAGGCTAGCATAACTATCATGGTGCGCCGAGCTCGAGACTCACATGGGGCGGGGGTGGCAGGAGAAGGGTACTCACAATGGAAGACTTTACTAGTATTGTGGAGTCAGGTACATCCCTACCTCCCATTCAAGTTCTTACCATCCATTTCTATCATCATGATGTGAGTTCCTGACCTTCCTGTGTTCCTGTTTCTCATGGCACAATTGTATGCGAGTGTTGGAACGTTATTTGACACTCAGTTCCATAACGTGAGATGTGCGTGATACTAGCAATCAATTCCACTTTAGCCATCTTGTGGTTTCGATCAAGTCACAAAGTTTCGCTGCCCGGGTTAAAAAATTCATTTTTATTTTTTATTTATGTAATGCTTACTCAGTATAGCAATGGCTTTGCAATGCCTGGCAGCCACCCTGTCAAGGAATGGCCGTTTCTTGGTTCTTGATCACTGAATGTCTCTGCAATCTGCAATGTAGCTAGCCTAGCTATAATTATACACAAGTCTGACTGTGTATCGTAGTGGAGGAAATAGCCTGCCTCCATGCGGCAATCCGGCAGCACTAACAGAAGTCGAATTAACCGCTGTAACTGAAGAGCTTACAAAGTTACAGCTACAGAGGTTATGCAAGTGATGAAATGTAATGGTGGTGAGTCAAAATTATATTATAAATTTATAATACATGATGATGATAAACGGTGTACGGCGCCGGGATCCGAATCGGTGTACCGGAGAAAATAAGCCACCAGTCTAGGCACAGGTACATGTTACCATTGTATGACTCTTGTCTGAGTCTTGATTGTAGTCTAGCAGCAGCAGGGGGGGGTGGGCGAATGCACTAACTTATTGGGAGCCGCCCCGAGCCCCGCAAAGGCCCCCAGTCACTCCTTATTCAGCTCTTCGAGCAGAAATCTCAAGCCAAATGGTCCTTGCGTACATAAAGAATTGGCAAAATTTCAGGTACGCAAACTCGACCTCACGTACACAAAGCGGTGGAACGACAAGCAAAAAGGAGCCCCAGAGGGCGGCCCATCCCCCTCGCCGACCGTGGGGGTCCATCTCTCTCCAAAAAGTGTTGCGGCGCCTTAAAAAATCTGTTTAGGCAGGTATTATGCTTTCAACGGTGAGTGTAATGGTGGTTGATGACACACCCTGTTGGTAAACTCGGAGGACTTCGCCTGCGGGTAGGTTGACGTCTCGGAACCCACTGTAGGCTTCAATGCACAAGGTCCCTGTTACCGTGACGTCGTGCAAGATTCGAAGGATCACATCATTTGAGGTGTTCGTCACCCCGAATCCACCCCGCGGCGCCAGCGCTGCAAATGCATTCCCCCTCCCCCCCCCCCCCCCCCCTGCTGCTAGTCTTGAAGAACGCAATGAAACGATCACTGACTGAGTCCCTGGCCCAACAAGTGGATAAGTAAAATAGTTACAGTCAGTATGCCCTACACGACTCACAACTTACTTGTAAACTGTAGCTTTTTCTGGTTTTCATAGTTCAGTATCCTGACCGGTTTCGTACACTACACTCAGTGTAGATCTAGATCTTCACTTCAGCTGGCACTTGGCAGTCAGTTCAGAGCTTGTACTTGTAAAGTAACTTTTTTAGTTAGTTGTAGAGGTGAAAGTGAAACTGCAGGTCGTCCCCCGACCCCGACCCCATCATGTCAATACAATGCATGAGCCATGCACTGATTCATGGTGATATGAGTTCATGAACGTCATGACTCATGAGTTACTAGTATACTATTCCTCTGTCATGTCGTCATCATAATTATAGCATGATGTGCAAGTCAGGGAGTCGTAAAATACCGGTATTTTACGACTCCCTGGTATTTTACGACTCCCTGGTGCAAGTAGTTCTTCCGATTCAAATCAAAAATTGAAAAAATAATATTGTGAAGTATTAAAATAAGTGTCACTCCCATTGATTCTGTCATGCTTCTGTGAACAAACACCAAGAATGGCGAGGACGAATGTGGTCAGGGTTGCTGGACTTCTCTTGTTATCTACACTGAGTCTTCTCGCTGTTGATTGTCACGAGCGACATGGCATCCGCGATGACCACGCCAGTGTTGCTGAATCGGAGGTGTCAGCAGACGCTGCTGAGCAAATTCACATCTCATTCGGCCGTAGCACTAGCGAGATAGTGGTGGTGTGGTCCTCCAGGAACAGCAGTAAAACTAGCAGTGTTCAGTATGGCAGCAGCAGTAGTAGCAGTAGCTCTCCACTTACTGAGAGGCTGAACGTGTCGGTTGCTGCTGAGTGCTGGCAGTTCACTGAAGGCAATCCTGATGGCATCCAGTGGCTTTATCGAGCCAGGCTTCAGGTAGGCTACTATCCAGAAACAACAATCATGCTTCAAGTCATACCAAGAGTACATACTAGTAATCCCCCCCCCCCCCCCCCCAGAGTGTGCAACGCCAGATCCAGCTCTGCATAGGGTCTTGGTCGAGCGTAATTGGATCTTTGCATCATAATACCGTACAGACCTGAGGGAAGCTAGGGAATTGCAGGGACTCTCGGATCAAAAACAATGGTGCCCTGCCTCGAGACTGGCCTTGCGCTGATGTGGAGCGTACGCATGACATCAGAAGATCCGACTACGCTCGACCAAGACCTTATTCAGAGCTGGATCAAGGGTTGCACACTCTGGGGGGTTATGTACTGATCTTGGTCATACTTTATGTCAAGGAGTCGTACAAGCCAGGGAGTATTACTAGTTCAGTACTCATTGTACAAACCCGGTTTGTACGACTCCGGGGCGGGGGGCAGGGGCACTGATAAGCCAAAGGAATGGGCCCAAATAGCCGATATTACACTGCTTCAAAAATCACATGATAAACTTATTGGTGTGGCCCTGGCCGCACCTGCCGTACTGGTTTCGACGCCCGGCCTGCCGCAGTTACAAACTCACTACAGTAGAGTCGCGCGCCCAAGAACGTGGAGCTCAAGAATGCCCAGCCTAAAGTTGAGAACGGCGGTGTTGGTTTTCTGCTGCATTGAAATACAGCATCTTTTCTACATGGAGAAGCTTAACCCTTTCACTACCCATTATTTTCGCAATTGAGTCAATTCACAGTCTACAAAAATACTTCGCCGTGCGCCAAATATGCACCAAGGAGTGAAAGCGATAGTTGCAGTCGATAGCCAAGGTCTTTCTGAAGACGTAGAGCCCTCATTTGTAATAATCCGACAATATTTGAGCGTGTGACGAAATATTTAGTGATTGCCTATTGCATCGATCCACGTGGATCGATATTTGAATGGCTGGTAGTGAGAGGGTTAAAGGCGTGTATACGAACACACTACAGTCGACGAAACAGTTCTGTCTGCAGATTGAACACGATACAGTGTATAGAAATAGCCGAGTAATATAAACGAAACGAAATGGTATAACAGTATAGTAAAGATTATACGAACACCTTTCGCATGTTGTTGACTGATTGAATGCGAAATTTATGAAAGGTGAAACACGGTTGCACAACAGTAAGCGCTAATTGCACTGCAAGTAACTACACACAGCGTTTTCACTATGCTCACTTCGAGACATGGACAAACTGCATGGAGTAGCACGCATTGCACAAATTACCAGGTCCTTGCTCATCCATGCTTTGGCACATGTGGTGATATCGACACGCACACTTCTTACATGGCCGCAGCACAGGTGGTGCTGGTTTCCGGCAGGCAATGCACACTGGGTCACCAGTGCTGGCACTCGGATCCGCTGCACTGCTGCACGCATCCAGACTGACAACCTGTATTGCCACTGGAGAGGCTGCTGGGAGACTGTGAACTAACACGTGTGGCGATAGATCTGCTGGTTCATCATCTGCATCTTCCTCAATCTCGCAGATGGCAGCGGAAAGCTCTTCTTCCATTAGCACTATTTCATTCACGTCATCTTCGCTTTCTTCGCCACCGCTTCCAGCGTCTTCTTGGCAGAAAGAGTAGCAGGTTGAGCCTTGAGACTTGATCTCACCATCGGCGCTTCCATCGGCAGTCATCAAGCACCCGGCGCGGTGGCCAATCATCTCGAAGTCAAACGAGGAAGTGACTTCGCTCTACTAGTATGCCTCGCCAAGCCACTTGGTAATAAGCACACGGCGTTCCCATGCTGGGATGCCCTTGCTCCACCTTTCCAAGTTTTCGTCAACCTGGAGCCATTCCTCTCATTGTCGTTTCAGCACATCCTTGGTCTTCTTTCCAACACCAGCGTCGATAGGCTGAATCAAGCCGGTGCAGTCGGCCTTTAGGAAGTGCACCTTGGCGTTGGCAGCAGACTTGAACGTAGCAGCCACTTCAGGACTGGTCTGGGTATTGAGGTTGTCAAGAAAGACAACATTCTCCTCGTCCTTCTCCACGAATCGCGGGAATACATCTTTCGCATACCAGGTGCAGAATTCTCTGTCCGCCCATGCCTTAGGCTGGAAGGACACTATCACCCGGGGATCACACTCTGCCCGTTCTTTCTCCGTGATGCGAAGACCTTTCCCTCGGAAAATTATCACAGGCTTTGGCTGCACTGCATCATTGTCCAAACGGACGCAAAGCTGCAGGGTGGCCTCACGCTTGTCGTCCCCTTGCTTTGATGCGCGCATCCAGATGTGCTCTGAGCCTGTTGTGTCATATATTCTGTCCGTGGAGTCCTGCAGAGTCAGGGGCACCTGGTCGATGTTGTATCTGTTGTGAGGCAGCCAGCGACCCCACTTGGTGCTTCGCTGCACACCTCGCCTGACACGTCGACGGAGACGTGCATGCCACTTTCTCACACCCGGCAGCCTTTCTTCAATGGAGCAAAACTTCTTGTTACTTCGTGCCCGAAGTGACAACTTATGACGATTCAAGAATGCGTTGAACCAGCCACGAGAGGCACAGAACCCTTCCACAGCACTGTCCCCAAGCTGCTCCTTGATCAGCTTCCGCATTGTGGTCGTAATCCAGAGGCCTGATATACGCTTTCCCTTGGCTCTCTCAGCCTTGAGGAGTTTATACAAAATCGTCTTCCTGCTGCGCGTACGTCGCCTTGGCTCCAGAATGGAAAGTTGTCCGCTTTCGATGGCTTTCGATTTGAGCACTCCAACTAGCAGCTTCCGGGATTTCGGGGTTGCCCATTTCGTCACCATAGCGTGCGCAATTCCAAACTCGTCTGCTGCTGTCATTACAGGTGACGAGCTGCCAGCGGCCTTCAGCACGTCCAGACGCTCAATGACACGCTGCTTGAAGGCAAGCGGGTAGCGTTTCCTCTTTGACGTGCCCTTTCGCCTCTTCTTATCTGGTTGACCATCTGAACCATCTACCAATGAAGGGAAATAAGCAGCAAAGACACCTACTGAGTCAAATGACTGCCACTGTCAGTTCTCAACCAAAACAATTTTTGTCAAATTGAAAAATCTCACCTGTTAGTGTTGCTCACTAGCCATTAGTGTCTAGAGTTGTTTGTCCACGAAATTTGCAATATGCCAATACGGTACCAGCAAGAGTAGGTAAGTTGGCATAGAACAACAGCTATGCAAAGCCATGTTCATCTCCTCTTCACTTTGGAAGGCAGTACAAGCACCCTTCATACCTCGACATTGCCTTGGAGTGGAAGCAAATTCACCATGAGTTTTCCAATTCGCTACAATCGATCTCGGGGTGATGATCGTGTCTTCTTCATCACCACTGCAGCCTGGATAGCCTTCGGGAAGACATGTGTCACTCTCCTGCTCAACAGATTCCTACATCTAGATTTGGTTACCGTCAGGGAACGAAACAGAGCTGCAAAACACCAAGTACAGTCGTCCCTCTCTAATCCGGCACCTTTTGCTACGGCGTTTTCTGCTGGATTAACGAGGGTGCTGGATTAAGAAATCCTGCCCTCTGACCTGGCCCTACCCAATTGCATGCATTTATCATACGTCAAAACGCAGGGTTTTTCCGTGTCGACCCAAGTATTTGGTGCACGGCTTTATATTCTCAACTTTTCTCCAGGAATATACACAGTGATAAAGTGATAAAGTAAAACAGAGAACATGTTCACATGTACTCTTGACACACACGCACACACGCACACACCTGAAAATTGGCAGGACACTACTCCTTGCTAAAATAAGAAAGTATGGTTGACTGCTTAGCCGTTGTTTCCTTGACAACATTGACCCTCTTGAGAAGGCCACGCAAGCAGTCGACATCATGCAGGTCGAACGTTGTAGTTAGTTGTAGAACGTCAGTACCGTCGGTCAGTGTCGTGCCATGTTATCGCATGAGCTGATTGTTTAGTAACTGGTGGTGTTAGTGGACAGTATAGCGTAACTTGTAGTTCCTTGGTCTTTCTCTTTGTACAAATTGAGTTAGGGTTCGGAAAAGTCCTAACAACCAACCGAACTGAACTTTCCCGCACGAGGTCGAGTACAGTTGTCAACTGAACTGAACTCTGAAGTGGCCCCGCGCGCGCGGCACTGACCAGACTGGCCTAGCCTGGCCTCAGTGGCCTGGCAAGGAGTGCACCTGTACGGTACGCGATTTACGACTGCCGGATTATGAAATCAAACTACGTGCAGTTTGAGCGATTCGTTTCAAAAAGTCACTGCCGGAGGCGGAATTCAAGTGCCGGATTAAGATGTAGGAATTGAACGAAAAAAATCGGTTTCGTCAGAAAGTGCGCCGGTTGGCAAGGGTTCCGGATAAACAAGTACCGGATTAGAGAGGGATGACTGTAATTGTTTTCTTCCATTCAATTACACTGCTGAGCATGCACAGCATGGTGACAGCTAAGCAGTACGCACGTCATCAAGCCCAATTTCCAAATATGGAAGGTGTTATTTATGAAATTTGACATGGTTCCTCTTCTCTGATCGGCTCGAGACATAGGTCATCGGAATCAGTGCCCGATTCTCCTTCGGATACTAGTAAGCCATACTTATTTTTGGCGTTCAGTTTCCCTTTAAGTTGTGACTGATCAGGCCATCTGTTGTTCTGACTAGTGTGTGTATATATATATATATATATATACTCAATCTGCGGACAGCATGCTGTTTCGTTCTTTTTGAACTCATCAGCGCAGCACAGAGGAAATGAGGCCGAACCTGATAGCAATGGAAATAAAAATTTCCAATCAGGCCCGAACGTACCTTGCCAGAGTGCTCAAACTGACAAGTCAGTGAGCTCTGCATAACGCAAACAGCAAAGGCACTACCCCACGCAAGAGTGCTCAACTGCTACAAGAGCAGGAGCGAAATACTCAATCTGCGGACAGCATGCTGTTTCGTTCTTTTTGAACTCATCAGCGCAGCACAGAGGAAATGAGGCCGAACCTGATAGCAATGTATATATATAATTATACAGTCAACGTTGCGTATAACGACACTCGGCGGGGCATCAGAAAAGTGTCCTTATTCGCAAAGTGTCCTTATACCCGAAGTCTCACCATATGTATACAGGTAGAATGGACTTTGCTCTGGGCATGAAAATTCGGTCATTATTCGCGAACTGTCGTTGTATCCGCAGTCGTTATTAGCGAACTGTCGTTGTATCCGCAGTCGTTATTAGCGAACTGTCGTTGTATCCGCAGTCGTTATTAGCGAACTGTCGTTGTATCCGCAGTCGTTATTAGCGAACTGTCGTTGTATCCGCAGTCGTTATTAGCCAAGTTGACTGTACACAGTGCGTTGCTAGTGCATCGCTGTGCCGCCGCGACGTCGCCAAAGCATCTCAACTGATGATGTAATCGCATAACCTCCGATATGACAGATACCTGGAAATTTGGTGCGACTATTATAAACAGTATAATGACGGATTCAACATAATATGCAACATCTATCCAAGAACAAGTTTCCTCGCTATGGTGTTTTGATTCTTGTCAATGTGGGCCAAGAGCGTAGTGTGGAGTGTTTCGAATCGTTTTCTAATTGCCAAGTTCGTCGCAACTTCTAGGTGATTCAACGACACGTGCTTGAAGTAGAATCGGGGAAATACTGTATTGCAGTCCATTCCTTGGAAAGTGGCACCATCACTTTGTTGGTGTCTCCCACATACATGTAGTTGTAGATTTCGTGAAAACAACAGCACATCCTGCATTGTGTGACCCGTGCAATAATTCCTTGCCACAGTTGAGGCCAGAAAAGTCCAGGGACAGGGAATTAGAAATTCAGCCAGTTTTTACAAAATTAGGACAGGTACGCCATGGCAAAATTTATGGAGAAGCAAATTTGAATCCCAGATTTTTTCAAGTTTAAAGTGGGGTTTGAGCCTCAATTCGCCCAAAATTGGGCTTACAAAAGCCAGCATGACTTTTTTGGATGAATGGACTGTAGAGCATTTTGTGATGTTTTCCTGTGTTTTCAGAACCTGTCTCCAGGCAAGTCATATAATTATCAAATCAGCTCCGCACCAGGCGTGGTAGCCAGCGATGTCTTCTCTTTTTCCGTTCCCAAACTGCTGGATGAGGTACATGTGCTGAACTGCGTGTCACCATACAGTATTAGCTATTGAAATTGGGCCACCTGATGAATAAACCTGTGGCGTGTTTGAGTGCTCAGAGTATGTATGTGTGATGCTAGAGCCGTGTAGCGCCTGGTGTTATTTTATTTGAGGTTGTATTCCCCTGATCAATGCTTTACTATCCCCACTGTGTTGGTCAGTGAAGCGGTGGGTGACTTCGGTGACTTTATAGCATTTGCACAGAGAAGTTCGCATCTGTTTTCTTAGCTTTTCGCACCTTTCCTTCCCTTTTTACAGTTGGGGCCCCTCCCTAAGGGCGGGGGGGGGGGAGGGTCCTAATAACCCCCTGCCTGTTGCTGGTAATGGTCTTGGCACCTGTGCCTGTGGGGTGTGGTGGCCAACTCGCCACTGAGTGGACATTCACCCCAGGTCATCGACCAGCGTAGTCAACATCCTAAGCGGATAGGTTACGCACACAGCATAGCTCACCTTGTTCACACACAAGAATAATCAATAAAGCTAGATTTGGTTTGATCAATTCCAGGTATAATTACCATATTCAAGTGGAATCTGGTCCGAACAACCACCCGGTTCCATCAACCACCTGGCCTCTACAACGACTTTGCTTTGACACCCACCCCTGGCGTTCAAAGACCATGCAATGATAAGCCAATCTCATGGGTTAAAAACATGATAAACCAGTCTCATAGGTGGTCACTAAAACTAGGGTCCACCTGTACAAATTTTCAATCACGGTCCTGTTGCTTGCCTGTCTCTGTTCTTGTCCATGCAGGCGTATCCAATGCAGGTGGTGATGTTTGGTGATATGGGTAAAGTCGGTGGCAGCGCCACCCTGCCCCGTCTGAAGGAAGAAGTGAAGGCCAGGGACAATGTGGCTATGATCCATGTTGGTGATTTTGCCTACGACCTTCAGGACGATGGAGGAAAGGTATGCGTATTTTGTAGGGCCGAAACGATTGCCCATTTTGCCTTAACGATTAACCAATAACACTAACGATCGATTTATTGGTTTTTCCGATTTTCCGAACAAGTTCTATACGTGTCATGTTGGACATCAGTATACAGCAAAAACAATTAAATTTGTTCAACTATATGTAGGACTCAGTGACCAGTCAAGGCCCCGTGACCAATCACGGTCCCCGTGACCAGTCAAACAGTCACAAAACCCCCATGACCAGTCACAAATTAGTTTACCAGTCACAATGCCCCATGACCAGTCACAAATCACCATACATTTACATGTGTAAAGTACACAGTTCGTGACTGCTCGCAGGGTGCTTCGTACTGCAGGATTTGTTGTGGAAACTATAATTCCCTATGAGCGGTCACAGAATGCAGTTGTGACCACTATAATTCAATACGAACAGTTACGTGCGGAATGTACAGTTGTGACCACTCTTTCTCTGTGAGTAGTCACTGGCAGAATATAGGTATTTCTGTATTACAAGAGAGATTGGAGGCTTTGTCACAACTCTGAGTTTCACGTATTACTACGATCGTCAGGCAACTGATGGCTCCTAAACGGGCAGCCTGAACATAAGAGGGAGCAAGGTGGGAAATTCTGAGGGGTATCATAGTGCAAGAGTCAGGTGCAGGCGTGAAGTTGCCAAGTCTTCAGACTTGGGGCTATGCAGCAACAGTTCCAGCGTGAATGACATAGTATAGAGCTGGGGACCACACATGCCCACACCATTACACACACATACACCCACACTCTCTCCCTTTTCTCACATACACTCACACGCGCACACACACACTCATTCTCTAAATCTCTCTCTCTCACACATACAGTCAACTTTGCGAATAACGACATTCGGCGGGGCATAAGAAAAGTGTCCTTATTCGCGAAGTGTCCTTATATCCGAAGTCCCATTTGAATGTATGTGAACCCATATTTTGTATAGTATGACATGCATATCGAAATGAAGCTCTTTTCATGCTCTACGTCAATTTGTACTTTATTTTCGTATTGCGATTGAAAGGAACAATAAAGTCAATATCCAAGGGAAATAAATTGAAAAATTAACCTTTTGGAGCCATCTACAAGTACCGGGACATGTTCATGTACATGTATGAAGATTAATGTGCAATCATGTACAACTACATGTACATGTACAATAGGCGTGCTGATCATTCAAACTATTTTGAAGAAAAGAAAAAAGAAAAAGCCCCCCCCCCCCCCCCCCAGGCTGTATCTTCTTGTATGTGTGCCTTATCCATCGCCACGGGTTCTGGTACTTCTGCATGACAGGTACTTGAAATAGCTGTCAAAAAGCCAGAAAGTCGTTATTCAAGCAGTGAATATGACCTCGGGGCACAAAAATCATGTCGCTATTCGCGAATTGTCGTTATTCAGATAGTCGTTATATCCGAAGTTAAATGTATACAGTCAGATGGGACTTTGCTCTGGGCATAGAAATTCTGTCGTTATTCGCGAATTGTCGTTATATCCGAAGTCGTTATTAGCGAAGTTGACTGTACGCACATATGTCATTCATTCTCTACATCACACACACACACACCTGGCCTGGTGTACAGCTGCCAAATGCTTAGCCACGCCGCCCCGAGACAGGGGGAGAGTAGAAGAGAGAGTTTGAGACACACACACACATCCACACACACACACACACACACCTGGCCTGGTGTACAGCTGCCAAATGCTTGGCCACGCCGCCCCCGAGACAGGGGGGGGGGGGAGTAGAAGAGAGAGTTTGAGACACACACACACATCCACACCTTTGACCTTTGACGCCCATCGCCGGAGGCGATGATAGCAATGCTACGGCAGAAGCCATAGCAACTTGTGCTGGGATTACACCATTCAACAGCTTGCAAGGCTGAAGAATTGACCGTCACTATTCAGCCTGGTCTACACCATACAGCTATTTGGAGTGACATTTTCTGGCCACATCCACACACACACACACACACACACACACACACATCCACACACACACACACACATCCACACACACACACACATCCACGCACGCACACACAAACACACACACATTCTCTAAACCTCTCACACACACACATTCTCTCTCTCTCTCTCTCTCTCACACACACTCTCTCTTTCACACGCATGCACACACACACACACACACACACACACACTCACACATGCGCGCGCACACTTACTCTCTCACACACACACACACACACAAATAGGCAGCGGGACTACCAGCTAGATTCACGTGACCTTGCGGACAAAGTTACGGAGGTAGAACTTGTTTTCACGACGACACTTGGACACAAGTACTTCTGTATTATTATTTTATCTCTTTTCAACCAATCCACAAGCCAAGAAGAGATGCGTAGACTAAAGAACCGTACTCTTGGTGATACTGATCGCAAACATGATTAATTCCTCCAGGCCATTGAGCACCCAATTCTAAACCTTATCTAAGCAAAGCAGCATGCCAGTTCAAGAACATCTCGTCAGACATACATATCGATACATGTCTGGTGCACTCTCACTAACAAGCAGGCATCGCAGGCTACATTCGCACCAGCAATCAAAAGAAGTTGAAGTGAGTGAATATTTCTATAAAATTAATAATTGGAAGACAAATGAAGGTGTGGAGGACCGCCCAAAAACACTGACAAGGAGACAGTAAACGGTACACAGTACTCGTATGCGTGTACTTATACACGTTATAGCAGCACAACGAGAAGGACCATGATGCATAATGTTGCATCAATAAATTTTACAGAGTTATTTTGGGAGTAGAAATGAAGATGTGTTCGAACTTCGAAGCAGTAAACTGCGTAAGCACTACGTTGAGCCAGAATATTGAAATACAGTTTCCTGCAGTCAAAACAAGACACTCACACTTCCCTGGTCTAGTTCGCCATTCTTATCGATAAACATGACTTGATTTAATTTCTTACGATGGTCCTTGAGAATGGATCAATGATGTCTTGAATAGATGTCTTCCTGAACGACTTCAACTGAGAGGCAGTTTCAGTTTCAACAAGCTGGACATTGTTTTTCTGTGGAGTCTTCCACAAGAAAGACAGAGCCACACACACGAAGGTGCTTGATGTACTCAGTACCTTCTTGGAAATGAACATATTTTCATTTCCATCTTCATTATATTTTCGTCTCTGCATCGTCGACGATGTCCACTTCTGACTCCGTAATCTTGTCACCCATCCTCTCCAAAAACACAAATCGAGTGCTGCTTGCATGCTGGATCAGTGGAAGTCAGTCTCTGCTCTAGCAAGATCGGCATGCAAATATTACATGACTGAAAATATTCCGAAATAGCTTTTCTGAACGACGAAGTTTGTTCTTCAAATATGATGAATAGCACAACCTACTAGCCAGAACATCCTCTCAAAAGAGATTCTATCTGAAGCCTGCAAGATTTTCGACCACCTTTCGTTTTGGAGAGGAGCCCACACACACCAGACTCGAGCTACAAGTAAACTACGCGGAGATCGAGAGTTGATCGAAATCTTTCTTGCTCACTTCTGAAACCTGTGAAGGAAAAAAGTATGCTGAACGCGTGAATGCCTACAGTTGAGTCGTAATATTTTGACGTGGATCCTGTGACCGTTCACAGAGAAAGTCGCGGCTGTTTCTGACTGGTCATCGGGATTCAAACTGGTGTGTGACTTTATGACTGCTCTTCGGGGATTTGTGACTGTTTGATTGGTCACGGGGATCGTGATCGGTCATCGAGACGTGACTGCTCACTGAGTCCTACATATATACAGGTACGTATGGGTGAAAGATACACACAGGCCCCAAAAAGACCAACATGAAATTTGCAACGTGATATGAGCAGTGTTCCTCTGCCATTAAACATCAACGATCAGTCGTCTGTCATCTACAATGGATAAGGGTCGACTGGAATCGACAATCCAGTCGATGATCGACTCCGTCAACATGCCTGAGCGCCTGCTGTCGCACGTTCGCAAGTTATCTGTGCCGAAGAACGACGTGACGGGCTTCATTCCAGCACTGTTCGTCGCACTGTCACTGCGCTCAACATTGCTGGTAGTCGCCGTTGCTGTCGACTGGGTTGCTGATCCTTTCCCTACCGCAGCGGCGTACTGGTCTTTATGAGCAGAAATCAGGTGCTGGAACAAGTTGGTTGTGCCGCTTTGACGGACGAACTCGCGGCTGCACGAATTGCATCTCGCTACGCTATCAGCTTCTTCGAAATATGCCCACGCTGGCGATCTCTTGGTCAGACTAACTTTCGCTTTTCCAGGCGGCAGCATTGTCCCTGCTCTCCTCGCCAAGAAAATCAAAACTAACTAAGTTTTTGACAAGAACTGAACAAATTAGAAGGACGGCAGCCACACTCGCAGTTTCGCTACAACCTAACAGCAATGAAGCTTTCCGGTTGTTACATTTTCCGGCTACGCTGACTAGTGCAGTGAATTATGTAGTGACTATGTACGACTACCCAAAAAGGATCAAGCGCGCAATGATTGTACGGACCTACGGCTTCATGCACGTCTACTTCGACGTTCATGTACTTGTGCGCATGACGCGCGTGCATGATGCCATGCATGGTCTGCATGCACTGACGTCATGACCGCTCTCGCACTGTACAGTCATAATCGTTATCGATCATAACGATTATCGATTTCATCCATAACGAGTGATATACGAGTAATCGGTATAATCGTTTCGGCCCTAGTATTTTGCAAGCTCAGCTGGCTGAACCATGAATGGCTCACATTCGAACTCTGTCGTAGTCAGTCTTGCATCCAATCCTGTTGAGTTATGGCGTCAGGGTTCTGGTGCATAGCACATGCTGTTTGCATTGAATCGAGTCAGCTTTCATCTCTGTGCGCACAGTTGTGACGAATGTGTTGTATCTACAAAAATACTTCAGTGTTTTACGCTTTGTCTTCTGTCCAACGTGCTTTCCCAACAGCGAGGTGACGACTTCATGAACAGGCTGCAGGATGTTTCTGCCAACATTCCGTACATGACCTGCCCAGGCAACCATGGTAAGGTGCGGGGAATGGCATGCATGCACATGATGCATGCACATGATGCATGCAACCATTTCATTATCTATCATCATTCATCAAGCCAGGACATAAGATTCTATTTCCGTTGCGGAAAGCGAAAAATACAGGAAATGCTTGACATCACGGCTTCTCCTAGAGGTATTGACCCTCCATTGCTAGTATTGTCCTCTACCTTGATGGTCCAAATCTCCGTTTCCAATGTGCTTACTCCTAGAGATCGCATTTAACTTCAGCCACTACCGCAATCGCTTTGCAATGCCCTCCGCCGATGAATCTCCAGCCAACGATCAATTGTGGTGGAGTTTGGATATCGGCCCTGTGCACTTCTTGAGGTATGTTACTGTACGTCTCCACTTATCACCACATGTCTTCTTGACTTTAACTTTACTTGTGTTTCTGCATGCTTCTTTCGCTTGGACTCAGCTTGTGGATTATCGTAGTGACCAGGCTCAATGCGGTCGAGATACCGTGAAATGCGAGAGCAGGAATTGGGCTTGAAAGTGATACGTCAGAAGTCAAAATCTAACGGCAAATGGACCCAATCACTTCCGGTGGATGTGTCACTATGCTGCGAAGGAAAACCACCCACACGTGTATGGACCCACACAAAAACTGGACCCAAGTGGATCCAAAGGTCGTTATTTGTCGTTAGGTTTTGACTTCTGACGTCCTCACTTTCGAGCCCTATTGCCATGGTGTTATATTGTAGCATAGATGTTCCATTGCCGTGTTTTTTTGCACCTTCTTGCTTTTCAGCTATGACACTGAGGTCTACTTTGCTCGCGAAGACCTGATCCAAGCTCAGCTGGACTTCATCAATGCCGACTTGGCCCGTGCTGCGGATCCTGCCCAGAGGAAGAAGGTGCCATGGATCGTTGCGTTTGGTCATCGTCCTATGTACTGCTCTAACATTGACAATGATGACTGTGCCACACCAAAGTCCAAAGTCAGAGCTGGGTAAGCGGTCCGACTGTGCGAGAAGTTGTCACCGCTATTCCGTGTGTTAGTTCAGTGAATGCACAGTCTTAGAGTTCTTTTTTGGGTGTACCCCCACACGATGAAATCTACACGGCTCATGTACATGCTAGATCAGCCAGAATTAAGAGGGGTCAGGTCATTTTCGCTTAGTTGGTCCGGTTACGGTTGGCTGGACCAGTTATGGTCGGTCGGATCAGTTACAGTCGGCCGGATCAGTTACTGTTGACTGGACCGGATCAATGCAGTTTCAGTTTATTCTGCTTCTTTCCATTGCCTGGACATGCTTGATGGAAAGCACTGTAGGCACTGTGTTTGCAGATACTGCACATTTGGTCATAACTTCCCAGAAATCAGACCAAACAGCACAGGGGACGCAGCCATGACACCTAGTCCGTATCGGTTCTTGGGCAGTCTCGCAGCGCCGGTGCCTTATCTTGGGCGTAGGGGCTCTTTGGTCCCAACTGTACACCCTCGGTTTTTCATGCCCCTGACAGAGACTGTCAGTCATACGCTGTCCTATTTATCTTATCTGTTGGCGTAGATTGGAAGCAACATTCTACAAGTACGGAGTTGATTTCATCGTTGAAGGCCATGAGCATTCCTACGAGAGACTGTACCCAGTGTTCAATGAGACCGTCACACAGAAGAACTACATCGATCCCAAAGCACCCGTTCACATTATATCGGGGCAGGCCGGCTGTAATGAAGCCGGAGGGCTTTGCGTCAATCCGATACTGGGAAAGAAAGGTGAGAAATACTTTGGCCGAAGTTTTTTTTGGCTGTGCTATTCAAGCAAAAGTATACCTCTGAGAGAGCAGTGTCCCTTGTGTGTTTGTGTCAACAGGTGTGTGAGTGTGTAGGTGTGGGTGTTTGGGTACGGGCGGGCGTTCAGGCAGGCAAACTGGAAATGATTATTTTCAGTTTGTCTTCAACCTTCTAAAAAGAATCGCCTTTTCATTACCATAGGCCAATGTCAAAACATAGCTGCTAGTGCAGCGTGTACCTAACTTTTACAGTACTTTGAAGTAGCTTGTACTGTTTGGTTGCATGCAGGTGAACTACCCGTAGAGTCCATAGAAACCTGTACGCACACATCAGTGTTGAGCTGAGAACAGCAAACATGTTGCCTGGGGAGGGAGGGGGGGGGGGGGGGGGGGGGGGGGGATAACCTCAAGTGGAGCTTTACGTCCACCCTAGATTCTTTCACACGTTTTCCAGCTTTGCTTTCCGCGGGGGGGGGGTGTTCTGCCCCCCCCCCCCCCCCCCCCCCCCCGGTATAGTGGCACAAGGCAATGCCTCTAGTACATATGCAATGCCTCTAGTACATGTGCAATGCCTCTAGTGCATGCCTCTAGTGCATATGCAATGCCTCTAGTACATGTGTAATGCCTCTAGTACATGTGTAATGCCTCTAGTACATGTGTAATGCCTCTAGTACATGTGTAATGCCTCTAGTACATGTGCAATGCCTCTAGTACATGTGCAATGCCTCTAGTACATGTGTAATGCCTCTAGTACATGTGTAATGCCTCTAGTACATGTGTAATGCCTCTAGTACATGTGTAATGCCTCTAGTACATGTGTAATGCCTCTAGTACATGTGTAATGCCTCTAGTACATGTGTAATGCCTCTAGTACATGTGCAATGCCTCTAGTACATGTGTAATGCCTCTAGTACATGTGCAATGCCTCTAGTGCATGCCTCTAGTGCATGCCTCTAGTGCATGTGTAAGACGTTGTCCTCGTTTGGCGCAGGACCCATTGAACACCACATGCTTTCTTTGTTTTGTGCTTGCATAGGTGACTGGTCAGCATTTCGTTCCTGGCTTCCCGGCCAGTATGGCTATGGTCGGCTAAAGTTCCTGAATGCCACGCACGCACAGTGGTCTCAAATGTATGACATCGTCAAGTTGACCGAAGACACCGTGATCATCGAGCAGCAGGATCACGGACCGTTCAGATGAGCAATCATGTTAGTGTCCAGCAGGGGCCCAGGGGATCTTCAGGCTGGCTCCAGGGGATCTTCAGGCTGGCTCCAGGGGATCTTCAGGCTGGCTCCAGGTATATCATGAATACTATTACTAGTACTGCATTGCCACCTGGCCGTCATTATTCAGGTTGCTCTAGTGCGTGCACACACACACACACACACGTGTGTGTGTGTGCTTGCTGTGCACAAGTGCATGACACCCGCCCCGGCATCACCGCCCATACCCCAGCGCATACCAATCACAAGCCATCCGTGTTGCAACCAGCACTGCGCTACCTGTGATCGCTGTTTTAAATCTGCTCCTGGCTTTCGGCGACACAATTGCAATCGTGGACGGCGTCGTGGCGGAGCGGCTTCCTAGTGGCAGTGCTGACTTCTCTCAAACTCTCTCTTCTACTCTCCCCTGTCTCGGGGGCGGCGTGGCCAAGCATTTGGCAGCTGTACACCAGGCCAGGTGTGTGTGTGTGTGTGTGTGTGTGTGTGTGTGTGTGTGTGTGTGTGTGTGTGTGTGTGTGTGTGTGTGTGTGTGTGTGTGTTATTAGGCTGTGGGATGTGTGCTGTGTGCTCAGTGATGTATTATTTATTTTGGACATTGTGTCCACATTGTGTCCTTGTGACTCTTTGAGCTTTCCTACTACATTGTATGATATTCCTTCTCATTTCAAACTTTGTTCCCACAAAACTCATAGGATCTAGGAATGACATTGATTTGTGCACAATGGACTCTTTAGGTTTTTATTAGCGTTTGGTACAAACGAGATATTGCTGATAGCCTTGTACTGTGAGAATAATTCCTGAACGGCGCCGATAATAATACTGTAGACAAAGTGTCTGAAGTCCTTGCTGCAAATAGTGCTCAATACCCTAACGAGGGCAGAGCGTACTACACAAGGCAGAACAACAGAGACCAAAGCTTTCTCGTTACTCCGAGTTTCGTGTTCGAAAACACTCGTCTGATGAGTGCTTTTGAACACGAAACTCGGAGTAACGAGAACGTTTTTGGTCTCTGTTGTTCTGTCTTGTGTTTCTGTCTTGTGTAATTAAACTGTATGTTATTGTTGTTGATGCACTTGATTGACTATTTGGGGAAAAAAACCCATGAACGCTCAGTCTCTCATTGGCAAACTGGTTTTAACATTTTCATGGCGTGGAACACCGATTGTCCACAGCTGTCGCCGTAAAGCTCAATGGTTTCCTGTGCATATGGGCCCCAGAGCCACACCCCATCCACATGGTTCAAACTTCAAAGCGTACGTGATGTCCGGACATACACATGGAACAACTTGAAATGCACGGAAAACACCCAGGGTACCGTAAAGCGTGAAATTTTCGCGGCGTTTTTAGTTCGCGTTTTCAGAATCCGGACAGGTTTGCGAGGTTTTAATTTTGCGATTGCAGAATGGCATTCTTGCTAAACCTGTGGCATTCTTGCTAACCCTTTCATGGATCTCCTTTTCGCGCTGTCTGAATTTCGCGATTTCCACGCGGTTGCGAATTTCGCAGAAATTAGACCATGGCAATAATTTCACGGTTTACAGTAGTCAGACTCAGTTGTTACTGTACTCTTTCTATGCAAACACTGTATGTTGCGAGACTGTGGAACAACCTGTTCAATAATGTTATCAATGTACTTAACAATGGCGTCCATGAGGGACCGTATATCCGAGTAAAAAATAGACTGGAAGAGGAGGTCTTTAAAAAAGAAGTGTTTTAGTTTTAATCCGATTGCTCATTTGGCCTGTTCTGTCTGTTTTGTAAAATTGTGTTCTTGATTGAAAGCGAATGAAAGAGGTGCAGAGAAAAAAAGAAAAAAAGTTTGGAGGATATGGGGTTCGAACCCATGGCCTCTCGCATGCAAAGCGAGCGCTCTACCACTGAGCTAAACCCCCAGTCACGTATATCTACGGCGAAAATGTGGATCATACAGATCGAGACCAGGTCTGAGTTCCCCCTACATGTTTTTCGCCATGCATATGGCGCCAAACAGGATTTGGCACGCGTGATACACGCTCAGACCAAAACAAAATCGATGAATGGGTATCCGCTTTTTCTATCTCCATTAATTTTCTCGTCTTACCTTAGGCCGAAACATTACTGTCATTAGCTTAGAAACACCTTTCGTGACTGGCCGGGAGAATGCCTCGCAAACGCAAGGTAAAATTTCAAGTATTAGTTGGAGCAGAGCGTGCCGAATCAAGCTTGAATGAGTGTTCAAAATTTGATTGCTCTGCGCGTACTCCGTTTGTTTGGATGTAACTGCATACACAGGGAGAGGAGGCAGGTGATTCACAGCCAGCCAAGCGAGTGAAAACCAGTGATCCTCCCGCCGAGGTCAGCCTGTACTCTTGTCTGTGGGGTAGACTATAGCCAACATGTGTGTTGAGCTTGTGTTTAAAATACCTGGTTGTGCGTTGTATTAATTTTTGTAGTTGTGTGTGTGTGGGGGGGGGGGGGGGGGGGGGAGGGGCAAAATATTAATGGCCCAGCTCAAAAATAAAGAGGGTATCAATGAATCGCACAATTTTACACGGAGGGTTGGCTTACACATCGCCAGTACGCACCGGGGCCGTGAGTGCCTATTGCGGCCTCTCCCCATCCATGTGGCTTGCGGTTATGTCGTTATCTTATGAGCACCACTCCTGTGCGTATCAAAATTGTACGGTAGCAGCGAGGAGCCGATATTCACTTTTAATAGGCCCCGGATTTCACCTACATCAACTGTGATTATGGGTCAATGCACGTCAAGAGTCCCTCGCCAAGAGTATATGCTACTGTGATTATTGGTCAATGCGCTACGTGCTGCTTGTATTACATAGCCTGCCTGCACGACACCCTGTACTCGTGTACTTACACTCACAATATCTCGTATCAGCTCAACCGTTTTTGTTGGGTTCGCTCGAGTACCAGCACAATCTCTATGCGCGTGGACTAATAGATGATAATATGCCAAATAACGTGCAACTAGGCTTGAGAGGGCATCGCACACAAGTTGCATACAAATTATACTACAATGTGTACACGGTAGGCCCTGAATTCTGCAGGAGCACAAGTCACAGGTAACCGTACAACTTTGAACTTTGTATGCAACTACTCTGCAATGCCCTCTCAAGTCTAGTTGCACGTTATTTGGCATATCATCTATTATCTTGGAGGAATGAACTGCAGTTCCTTACGAAAGTTGGTTTCAAGCCGCAGGGAAAGTGTGGTACAGTGGGCATGTAGTTGATTTCCCTCCGTGCACGGATAATCAGAGGTACTGCATAGCAGGAAAATTTCGGACGGAATTTATTTTCGTACAATTTCGTACATGGCCTCTTTTGGACTAAAATAAATTCTGCACTAAAATGTGTTCATGTGAAATTATGTACACTACACAATAGTATACATGCGTACTGCTTGCGAACACGTGCATTTAGCATGCAACACTGTGCGAAAATAAAATCCGTACGAAAGGTCGAAATTCAGCTTTGTCCGAAAATTTCCTGCTATGCAGTAGCTGCATGATGTAATGAAGGCGGCAACCCCGCACATCAGGCCCGCAGAAAGGAGATCATAGTTGCATACTGTTGGCTGTGGACTAATGTTGTTGTGCTAGTTCTAGGTACAGGTGGAATCATTCCCTTTTCGCACACGCACAGTGCGTACTTCATTCGAGTCGTTCAAGATTGCGATGCCTTTGGCGATTTGCATGCATGAAAGATCTCCGAATTCTTCGAGCCCTATTCCTAAATTATGCCAGTTTCTTCGACTTCCAGGATAAAATAATTCTCCAACTACCTAGAGACAATTCGAAAGCACCCTTAGTGTATTGACTTGGATTCCTCCACATAGCAGCACTCCAAGTCTAACGATGATCCTGTCCACTGTTTGCTTGGTGTGTGTGTGTGTGTGTGTGTGTGTGTGTGTGCGCGCATGTGTGTGTGTGTGTGCGTGCATGTGTGTGTGTGCGCATGTGTGTGTGTGTGTGTGTGTGTGTGTGTGTGTGTGTATGTGTGTGTGTGTGGCAGGACGAGTCCACTGAGTTAGCTGCTGCCACCGCCTCTGGCAGCGACAAAATGGCCTGCACTCGGCTTGCAGCTAATGGCAAGTAAGTGCCATGATGTTGACATTGATTGAGGGTGGTGCTGGTGTTGATGCTGGTGCTGGTGGTTGGGATTCATGGCAAGTGGTGTGAACACCTGGTGTAATGTTTGACTATTATCTATAGAAAGGCAGAGACTACCACTATATTGCACCCCAACATGCTCACACACTCAGACTCAGACATGCCCATCGCGGAAGCGATGATAGCGAACAGCTATGTTAGACATAGCAACTTGTGCTGGGATTACACCATTCAACAGCTTGCAAGGCTGATGAATTGACTGCCACTAGTTTTAGCCTGGTATCCACCACAGCTGATTGAAGTGGCTTTTTCTGGCCAGTGAATCCCTACTTTTCATTTTTCATTGTTTTCCATTTTTCCATTCTTTTTTGACACACACACACACGCCACACCACATACTCCGACGTACGCTGGCTGTTGGTAACCACCCAGGAGAGTGAAAGAAGAGCTAGGAGAACGAGAAAGAGAAGAAAGACGTGTGGAAACGTAATCGTCGGGAATTGAACCTGCAACCTCTCGATTGGAAATCGACTGCGCATACCACTGCACCATATGGGACACACACACGCACACACACACACACACACACACACACACACACACACACACACACACACACACACACACACACACACAAGCCCCCCCCCCCCCCCCACACACACACACATCACACACACGCACTGTCCTGTCCTGTCCTGAACATTGCCGTTTCCGGTTACATGTCCCCTCGTGTGAGGGGCCGACAGACATGGAGAGTTGGGTTGAGGTGCTGTGTCGCATCAACGTCCTAGCGAGATTTCCTAGCCATTTCATTGATCCATTGGCTGCAGTGGGCTCTGCAGCAAGGTAGGGCGAGCCGCTGGCGGGTGTCACACGATGGTCCAGCAGCGGTGGCTTGGCCGTGCACTGGAGTAGCAGATGGGGGCATATCCAGGCATTTGTGGACGGCCAGTCCGCCAGGGCTGCGAAACCAGCGAAGACATGCGGTGCATTGCCTGCTGCCAGCCTGGTCTGCTACGGGTTTGCGACGCTCTTCAGTGCACTTGTGGCGTGGCAGGCCGCTCTTCGAAAAGGATCTGTTACAGATACTGCACTGACTCCGTTCACGAGAGGCCGGCTGTGGTGGTGAAGCAGTTCTGAATGCTGTGCGCCACTCTCCCCGCTGCTGCGCGGTGTCGAACCAATCTTCTTCCAGATGGAGGTGACGGATGTCAGTTCGGACGGCATCACGCCAACGCTTTCGGGGACCACATGCAGGGCGTGTAGGTAGCAGTGACCCGAATAACAGCTGGCGAGGGGTGCGGTCGTCGTCCATCCTGGTAACGTGGCCAAGCCACTCCATCCGCCGTCCAAGCAGGCGAGTTGGGATATCGTCCTGCTTGGTGTCATTCCAGATCGCCAGGACTTGGGTGTTCGTTATTCGGTCACTCCAGACTGCCTGTCGGGTAATTCCAAGAATCGACCGAATGCAGCGGAAGTGAAAAGTAGATAGGGCGGTGATGTCCTGCTGCAGAGGTACCCAACATTCGGAGCAGTACAGCAGCAGTGACAGTACGCACGCTTCATAAACCACACGCTTCGTAGCAATGGACAGGTTAGCGTCCATGAAGACCGAGCGACGGAGTACACCAAAAGCCCGTGATGGCCCTTCAATGCGCGACTTGATGTCTTGGGAGGAGCGGCCAGTAGTGTGTACCAATGAACCAAGATAGCGGAACTCCTCGACACTCTCGACAGTGTTCCCTGCCACTAGTAGGGGAAGCCGGTCGGCGGGTTTGATAGCATAGCCAACTGGCATGACCTTCGTTTTGGCGAGGTTCACCTTGAGACCAAAGACGGCAGCTATGTCCATAAAGATGGTCAAAACCTGTTGCGCGCCCGTGTACGACGTGGCAATCAAGGCTGAGTCGTCAGCAAATTGGCAATCGTTGTGCATCTTGATGACGTCGGTCGCTTTCCGTCGAAACAGCAGTTTACCACCTGTGTTTGTAGCAACAGGAAGACCAATATCAGGGACGTTCTCGATCGCCCTGTACCACAGTTGAAAGGCAGCCCACATGTAGATGTTAAATTATGTTGGCGCCATGCAGCAGCCCTGCCGAAGACCATTGTTAACCTCGATTGGCTCGACCTGGATATTGGGTAGAACAAGTGCGAGTGAAACGATTTGATGATGGTAATAAGATGGTCGGGGACCCCAGCCCTGCTGAGTACTAGCCATAGGCACGAGCGATTTACGGAATCGTAGGCCTTGCGTAGATCCACAAACACAAGGAATCCTTTGCAGGGGTGTTCGTATAGCTTTTCGGTGATCTGCCGTACAGTGAAGACCATATCGGTGCAGGAGCGACCTCTGCGAAATCCACATTGCGTGTCGGGCAAGAGGTTTTCGGCTAGTGTCTGTAGCATGCGCTGGATTAGTGAAGCAACAGCCTTCCCGACGACATCCAGCAGTGCGATCCCGCGACAGTTGTCGCACAAGGCAAGGTTTCCCTTCTTGGGGTTGGGGAGCAGGTTGCAATCTCGCCAGTCCTGGGGAACCTCGCCGGTCCTCCACACCGCCTGGACAATGTCCATCAGCTGAAGCATGCACTCATCTCCTCCAGCCCTCACCATCTCAGGCAATATTTCCGAGGCCCCAGCAGCACCGCCGCCACGCAGGCGTCCCACAGATCTCCTAATCTCCTCGAGACTCGGCACCTCGGCAAGCTGATCATCAATAGTCTGCTGCTGCAGTTCATTCACAGTTTCAATATCAATTTCACTCCGGATGTTTAGAACGCCAGTGAAATGGCATCGGAAGCGCTGGCCATGTTCCTCCGCCGATGTACATAGGTTTCCATTTTCGTCCTGCACAGCAACAGCCGGACTTGGTACGAGGCTGCGTCGTGCAGACTGCATAGCCTTGATACCATTCCACACTCGTGCTGAGTTGAACCGACCTTCGTCGATCTTACTCGCTTGCTCAGAGAACCAGTTGTCCTTGGCTTTACGTACTGCAAGACAGGCCCTGCTTCGGGCATTCTTGTATTGCTGGTGATCTTCATCCCATGTCCCATTTGACACCCATGTTGCATAGTATTCATTGCGGTCGTCGAGCAGCGGTTGAAGCACACACACACACACGCACGCACGCACGCACGCACGCACAGGATTTCACCCAAAAGCGAAATGGCATGCAGTATTTTCTAGGATGTTTATAGCCGCACCCGTATAAACCCTCCTCTCTTAGAGCAAAGAGTCATACTAAAGTTTGCAACTTTCTTTGCATTGAAAATTCTGTCTGAAATGCATGTGCAGGGTTCAAGTCGTAGGGCAAATTTCTGGTCAACTTGACAAGTTTTAGTGGCAAAAGTGTGGCTTACACTCTGTAATGGAGTTTTAGTACAGTGCTGCTCAATGAAATCCAGTCACGTCACTCAAGTTTGCGCCTTACACCATTTCGCAGCCTGGTGTTCGCGGGTCTAGGGCTGCTTAACGCCCGACGTGTACTTGAGTGACGCGACTGGATTTCATTGAGCAACACTGTACATGTGCCGTAGCACTGCAGCCGGGTGCCCACGGCATGTCCTGTTACAGTTTGGAAATGATGCTATGCTCCGTCTGTGTGCACACTTTTGTCAGTGTTGTCGTGTCAGTAGACCTGAAAACGCTGTGCGCTGCATTCAAGTATACAGGCGTCATACGACATTTTGGCACGAGTGGGCCCCGTATCGGCGCTGTTGTTTTGAAATTCAACATTATTCTGTTGTGTATATTTGCATGTAGATCGCATGCGTTGAAAGTGGTATCCTGGAACATCAATGGAATACGCGCATGGGCAAAGGTAAGGTGTGTGTTTGTTGTAGATGAGCTGCTCTTGTGTGCTCAACAAGCCTATAACTACCAACAGTGCGCGTCTTCTTTGAAGTTCTTTTCCTCTCCGTATTTTCACCACATCTTATTTAAAGTTATTTTGTTCACTACAATGTATTGTCTGTGTGTCCAGTGAGCTAGATCTAGTGTGTTTACGCGTGAAGAGAACGTGAGCGTGAGTTTGTGTGCTATTTGCGTGCAGAAAAATCCTCAGGCTTATCTGAAGAAGGAGAACCCGGATGTACTGTGCCTGCAGGAGACGAAGTGCTCGGAGGCTGACTTACCCGACGTATGTAGCATGCCACTGCCAACCTTGCCATAGTTGTTGTTTGTTTGCTGTTGTTGTTTGTTTGCTGCTGTTGGTGTTTGTTTGCTGTTGGTGTTTGTTTGCTGTTGGTGTGTTCTTTGCTGTTGGTGTTTTTTTGCTGTTGTTGTTTCATGTTTACACTGCTGGTTTTTTTGCTGGCTCTGGTCGAGTGCAAGGCTTTGTTGTGCATGTGCGTGTGTGTGTGCATGGTATGGCTGGGGTGTGACTGGCCTATTACAAGCACTATGATTGCCTGTACTGCTGACTTTGGAGTCTTGTAGGCTGAAGGGAAGTTGTAGCACTATATAGACCTCTTTACAATGTGCTCCATCCGTACCATGCACCATGTATACGCCCGTCGCAAAAGAAGCACGCGAATCTGCAAATGCACTGGATGTGCACCACCCACAGATTGTCTCTTATAGCAACGATAGCGGACAAGATCTGAATGAGACAGATCAAGACTAGCGCCAGATAACACAATCCACACAACCTGCGAAGCCATGTGAATCGACCACCAATGCACACCTGGTCTACACCACACGGAGTACATCGGCATAGAACGGCCAAGACAGTTACCTGTCTGTAGCACACACACACACACACACACACCTGGTCCTGGTAAACACTGCCATTGCAGTCACGTGTCCCCTTACGGGGCCGACAATATAGAACGACGAGCGGGACCACGTTCGAGAGAGCCATCTCCAGCAGCTATGGATCTGGCTTATCATCGGAAATGATTCCTCTCACGGCTGCCGCTAGAACTGGTCCATCACTCTCCACAACAGAGCGAACATTCCATGAGCCAACGCTCAGAGTCACACACACACACACACACACACACACACACACACACACACACACACACACACACACACACACACACACACACACACACACACACACACACACACACACACACACACACCCGCACACACACCTGCCCCCCCCCCCCACACACACACACGCCCACACACACGCCCACACACACACACACACACACACACACACACTCGCTCGTTCGCTTATTTTCAACTGACTCTATTTTCTTGTATTGCCATGCACAGCTTGGGCTAAGTGGCTACCACCAATATTGGAGCTCAGCAGAGCAGAAGGGTTATGCTGGAACTGGGTAAGAATTACACCAGGACGTACCCCCGGTATCTGAATACTGCCTTAGTCATAGTAGTAAAAGAGTGACTTAGCTTGATGAAATTTATGTTCACCACCACCACCACCACCACCACCACCACCACCACCACCACCACCACCACCACCACCACCACCACCACCACCGTCTTGCGCTGCAATTCATTTATTATGTATATATTATGGCATGGTTGGGAGGGCAATAATGGATTTTCAGTGCCCTCCAAGTGAGCCCGAGGGCTCACTTGGAGGGCACTGGGAATCCATTATTGCCTCACCAACCATGCGGCATGCCATAATGGATTTATCACTTTCAGCCTAACATTACTGAATACGCTAACCTGAAAGAATCAAAACTAAAGGAGAAAGTCGACCTCGTGTGCAGCAACACTTGAAAGGAAAGAAAGGAAAGAAAAAGAAAAGCTGGGATCGCCACTTTCGAACACGTGTTCACATGTACGCTGCACTGTACACAGTCACCGTGTTCAAATCCCGTACTGGCCGTAGATTTCACGCGTCCGGTGTCACTGTCAGGGTTACCACGGACGACGGGCTTTGGACGCGGGCGTTGGACTGATTTATTGCCCGCTCATACAGATCAGTGATTGGCCCGATCCAAGGAAACAGTCACGTGACATGTGATAAAAATTTATAATTACCTCTCCAAAGTTTCGCCCTTGGGCCTGTGGGATAATGAGATAACAAACCGGGAGTTTTAGACGGTTTCGCGACCTTAGACCACGAAATTCCAGAGGAGAAAAAGTATTGTTATTGTGGAAGGAGTTCTTGAGTAACTGCTAGGAAAAACCTCAGGACTGAGAGAGAAAACCAAAAAAGGAGAGAAGACGATGACAACCGTAAAAGGGATGATGCACTACGGTACAACGTTACCGTAAAATGCGTAGTACAGTGCATTTCAAAACTATAGACGCGTAGGGTTTTTGAAATATTTCAAATTTGGCTGGAACTTTTTGCGAATAGTTTTCGGAATATTGCTCAGGATCGCTCCACAATTACTCTCGTATAGTTTCTAAAGGATTGGATAACAGACGCCCAATTTGGAAAAATTTATGCACAAAGTGATCACAGATTTTATGTGGTATAGATGCTGGCATAACGGTTTTTGCCTAGGTACGCGTCTATAGTTTTGAAATGGACTGTAGTACCAGCGGTTGACACTTTGGGCAACTCGTTAGTACGGCTTTCAATTCAAATAAAGCAGTGATAAATATAATGACAAAATCAGTGGAGAACAATAAATTTGATTGCCGATGTCATGTGACTGAGTGGGGACGCCACATTACTCCCCCACCAGTGAGCAAGTCATACAGCAAAAGCTGAGCAGTGAATGGGCCAAACACTAAAGAGGAAACATATTTTTAAAAAAAACAAAGAAACAGGAAGAAACACGCGAAAGCGGGCAAAAGAAATAGACCAAGGCAAGCAATGAGGCGGACATCACACAAATGCGGGCTTGAGGCGGTCAATGGAGACCGTGTCTGAGCGACCATTGATCTTATCGGGCGATCCAATGCAACAGGAAAGCCCGGGCCACTGTTGGAGTCCTGCTGTCCGGTATTGGCAGTGCGTCTGGCCACCGAGTGTAGCGGTCAATACACGTAAGCGAATATGTGCAACCGGAGCATGATGGTAGAGGGCCAACTAGATCAATGTGGACAACCGAGAACCGTTCGCCAGGAGTCAAGAAACGGGAAGGGCTAGATTTGGTGTGACGGTGAACTTTGGCTTGCTGACAAGCTAAACAACGGCGGGTTAAGTCGCGGACATCCTTGCGTATACCAGGCCAGAAATAGCTAGCAGTGAGGAGACGTACTGACGAGCGAGTACCAGGGTGAGCAAGGTTGTGCAATTGGTTGAAAACAGCTTCGCGGAGAGATGCAGGTACATACGGACGGAAAGAACTGGTAAAGATGTCACCATGCAGATACGTATTAGGGCTGACGTAGCGACACGACCATTGAATGAAAGTGCCGGGAGATGGGGCAGATCGGAGCTTGACCAAGTCTGGGTCAGATTGTTGAGGATTAGCGAGGGCAGCAAGGTCGGTAGCAGGCACCACTGTACACACGTCGGAGGGCCGAGATAATGCATCTGCAACAGGGTTGGCAGCACCACTGACATGTCGGATGTCGGTGGTAAATTCAGAGATGAAGGCCAAATGACGTGATTCCCTCGGGCTGTAGTTTGAGAAATTTGAGGAGAAAGAGAAACAGAGTGGCTTGTGGTCAGTGAATACATGAAAACCACGACCCTCTAGCTGCTGCCAGACATGCTTGATGGCCAAAAGAAATAGCTAACAATTCCCGGCCGAATGTACTGTAACGGGTCTCCGCTGGTTTCAGGACTTTGGAAAAGTAGGCCAGTGGCTGTTGATCGCTACCCACACTGTGGTGTAATACAGCACCAATGGCATAATCGGAGGCATCCACCATGAGCCTTAGCTCTGCGTCCGGCAGTGGATAATGTAGCTGAGTGGTGGCAGCCAAGGCAGACTTGGCCTCGGCATATGCATGCATAGCGTTGGCATCGAACACCACAGGTGTGGTAAAACACTTCACTTTCTACTGTACAATCATGCACACACTGTCGCGGACAGCTGGCCAGCAGCTGCCGCGACAACTTCAAGATGGGAGAGAGACCTGGTTTGTTGTTACTTCTTTCACCACATAAAGAACACTGCTTGGAGAGAGAAAACTACCGAGAGAAGGACACGAAGCACTACAAGAGAGCACTCCGAAAAAGGATTCGCTCGCATGGCAGCGTATGCATGCTCTGCCAGCGTACTGTGTGCAAAATGTGAAACCAAAAATAGATTATCATGATTTTGCTGCGTGCAAAAGCCAACCAGTTTGGGAAGTGCATCGTAGCGATCCCGCGATCGCGTATCGACGCTAAGATGGCGGCTGCACTGGAGCGCTGACAGTGCGTGCATGCAAAAAAGGAAAATAAATAAATCAGAAAAATGCAGTTCAAATAAGGGTGCGTTTGGTTGGTACGATCTAGAACAGGATCGAACAGCTGGTGCACATAGTGCAGCCTCATGCCAACCAAACGGTACTGTAAGACATGTATATATAACGAGGAAGCAAATCTAACGTTTTAACGGATGACATTTCTTCGTTATAATAAGATCCGTTGAGGCCGTACTGCTTCATATATGCTGTGTGTGGATATGGCAGAATACTGCAAGATCGTTAACATATCTTCTCGTTAACCTATGAATTTTGGACAATCGTTAAATTTGCGACTCGTTATAATAACATGTCTTACAGTACTCAAGAAACAGAGCATATTTTTGTGAAAAATATGCCAAGCTTGGTGCATTCTTCAAAATTTGTATGGGTCACCATGGTCACTGTGTACGGTACGACAAGTCCAACCCAAAAGCGTATGCACGTGATCATTTGGGACCAAAATCGATGTTCCCGCCAGGTTTCACTGTGAAAAAGTGAAACTGCTCGGTCTGCGCCGGCCTCAAGGCCGGAGCAAGCAGAACATGTTCTGGCCGACCCAGAACAGGTGCAGTCCCAACCAAACGCGCTGTTCTGGTGAATCCTGTTCTAGATCGTACCAACCAAACGCGCCCTAAATCGACCGTTCGATCGAAGAGATAATAATTAATAATTCCACACATGCAATTCATTTCAGAACAAGATTATAGAGCGAAGCAAGTCATGTGTCAAGCTACCTTACTACAAATACTTACTATACCTAGAACTTAGCTATGGGCAGTGGACCTGGACCCTATCGCTCCTGGGATATACCTTAGGTAAGAGTGCGACGTAAAGACAAATTGTAAATACTGTAAATTCAAATTGCACTCGTAGCATGTATTCAAATATTGGCAGTCGACTAATCCGGCATTCGCACATATTGCGACAACAGGAGACAACTTGCCCTTTGGACGACCTTGGAGGAGAATGGTCAAAGGTAACAGCAGGGTAGCGCACTGAGGAATAAACCGGGAGTTTTAGACGGTTTCGCTACCTCAGACCACGAAATTCCAGAGGAGAAAAAGTATTGTTATTCTGGAAGGAGTTCTTGAGTAACTGCTAGGAAACACCTCAGGACTGAGAGAGAAAACCAAAAAAGGAGAGAAGACAATGACAACCGTAAAAGGGATGATGCACTACGGTACAACGTTACTGTAAAATGCGTAGTACTGTAGTGCCAGCGGTTGACACTGTGGGCAACTCGTTAGTACGGCTTTCAATTCAAATGAGGCAGTGATAAATATATTGAGAAAATCAGTGGAAAACGAGAGAGCTTGGAAGCTCAGGGCCCTACGCTATGCTTTTTTTGCCTAGCTCATCATGCATGTTATTAGAACTGATGGAAATGTTTTTCCATTGATTGGCTATAGTGTTTTACGTCGACCATGACGGCTACAATGCCCAACCATACCACAACGAACTGATCGGCTACATCATTGTATTGCAAAAAGTATCCATCAGTTCGAATAACATGCATGATGAGCCAGGCAAAAAAGCACAGTGTAGGGCCCTGAGCGAAATAAATAAACTTTCTCTTGTCATTCAAGGGTATTACGACACCGTCTGCCACCTTGATGACCTAGGCAAAAAAAGGATAGGGAAGTTGTAAATTTTTCATTTCTCCTATTTTATTTCAAAACAATAACCTAGGATTCCAACCCGCACTATCGCTATGCATGCATTCCCCCGATACACTTCGCATACATACTCATTCTTCCAAGTTGCTTCACGTTATGATCTTGCATTTGAAAAGCCTATTTGAATATTGTGGCCATGGCCAGCTGTCTTTGATGGTACGGTACGGGACAGGTACGGGATAGCACCGGCATGCCGATGGCACAAACAAACAAACACGAAATTATAGCTGTGTGGACCCTGGCTAGCGCCAGACGATACTGAAGTATCGTCTTTTGCATAGCTACGGGAATAAATTTGATTGCCGGTGTCATGTGACTGAGTGGGGACGCCACATTACTCCCCCACCAGGAAGTGCCAAGTATACTCTGGTGGTGGTGACAGTGGCGGTGATCTTAGCTAAGAGATGATTCATGTCCATTACTGTATCGTGAAAACTGGTCCTGTATCACTTACTTGTTTGTTGTTTTGCAGTGTCAGCGTCCTATGCTCCGCTGCACATGCTCTTTCTCTGTTACATGGTCTATGCCCCCCCCCCCCCCCCGTGCTCTTAGAATCTCGATGTTACTGTATTGCCATCCTAGACGCTATTTCTCTGGTCCACACATGTTTGTGTGTGTGTGTGTGTGTGTGTGTGTGTGTGTGTGCGCGCGCACGCGTACGCATATGCGCGTGTGTATGTGTATTTGTTTCTGTATATTCTAGGCTTCTGAGCAAGACAAAGCCGTTGAATGTTACCTATGGCATCGGTATGTGAAGTGACTAGAAGTAGGCATTTGTATTGCTATCATGCCATGAGTACATGAGTACATGAGACCTAGAGCGTGCAGCTGGAGACCTATTTTCTGCATGGCTGTCTGTCATGGCGAAATTCCTGGATTACTCATACTTATACTTGTAGTCGAGGCAGGCAAGTGGTGGGAAGTCCCATAGTACATACACCTGAGCTGCAGTTGCGAAGCACCAGGAGATCTGTTTGAATCCTGTTTGTATACACTGCATCACTATAACGATGTAATCCAGTCGCCGTGACACCAAGCCATTCAAGCTGCACACTCCGGGTTTCATGTACTCTTGATTTAATATGCTTACAAGTTAGAGAGGATCTCAGATTCTCCAGGTAATTGTCCACAGATCTTGTTCTGATATTTGTTTTATGGAACGGAAAGGTGGCATAGAGCCCGAAAGAGGTGGCAAATTGCCCGTACATGTATATGCATATTGGAGTACATTCACGATCTCTGGCATCACCTGGCTGACCTCTACAGAAATTGCTCGTCGGTCACATGCCGAGTCACATGCAGGGTTGTGTTTAATGGCCTGCCTGCAGTGCCTGCAGTACCTGGGCAAGTGTCACATGGTCTGGCCCTTGTATTCTGACTACAGTACTGGTGACCATGGTAACTCACCACACGCTGTCATGTGACTTGTGACATGCAACAGTGCTAGTGCCCGAGGCCGGCGATCATGCATGCTGTGTGTCATGCGACCGGAGTAAATATCCTCTTTAGACAGTTTAGTTTAAAACTGATTTTTACAGCTTCACGTTTCACTGGGACCAAGCTGCTTGTAATCGAATATGAATGTTGTGTCAACCAACCCCGGCATCGATAGTTTGCATTTGTTGTCCGTCCAGGTTGATCGCACGCTTGTCATAATTATTCCATTTTCCCTCTTACCTTCATTGTTTTGGGGGGGGGGGGGGCAATGAAGTTGACTTCTTGCTGCAAGAAATGCACAGGATTGTTGTGTCGCTGACGCATACCCCTAGCCACACCTCAGTCACTCACGCACACCCCCATCCACAGCCACTCCAGCACACCCCCAGTCACTCACGCATGCCCCCAGTCACTAAAGCCCACACCCAGCCACTCTCTCTCTCTCTCTCTCTCACACACACACACACACACACACACACACACACACACACACACACACACACACACACACACACACACACGCAGTCACTCACGCACACACCCAACCACTTACGCACACACCCAGCCACGATATACCACAATACGGCACAAGGCTGTGTGATTGGCATCTATTGGGTCCTGACCAGAATCGGAACTCCGTTTTTACATGTATACCAAAGTATGACCCATGGATATGGTGATGAATTGTGTTCTAACCCAACACCACTGGTGATAAATATCGTATAGACTTTAAAACAATAATACATGTAAGAGGATGGAAAAAAGTGCTATAACTCCGAGTTTCACGCACTAAGTGATCATCAGAAAACAGACTATGGTATGGACTTTATATTGAGTGGTGGACCAGTGCCTCTGAGTGCTGCCACTCCTTGCACTGCACTGCTCTACATGTAGTGATGGTGTCACCCTGCATAGCCACTGGTGCACTGGTGCGTGCAGTACCATCACAGTTTTGTGCTGGCGTGACCTTCGCCTTACAGTATGCCACCCTTCGCGTGCCTGCGTGCCTGTCACTATCACATCATTCTGTGACAGTCAACATGTACAGTGTGAGCTATGGCATGCCAGGCTGGACTAGTGTGACCTTGTCAACGCTTCAACTCCTCACATCTCTTTACTACTTTGGACTAGTGTGACCTTCTCAATTCTATACACTTCTCACATCTCTTTACTACTGTGGACTAGTGTGACCTTGTCAACACTATACCCTTCTCACATCTCTTTACTACTGTGGACGAATGCTCCTGCTCTTCATTTCTTGGTGCTGCAGTTTGTTTTTATTCGTTCTACCCTCATTGTTGAAATATTTCCCTTCTTTGTGGATGTCCAGGCGAGGAAAAGCATGACAAGGAGGGTCGAGTCATCACGGCGGAGTATGAGGACCTGTACGTTGTGACTTCCTGTAAGTCGGTATCTGTCCTGCAGCAGTCCTAGTGTCTATGTACATAATGTTTAGTTTGTATACGAGTACGTCGTACAATTCACAAACAGCAACAGTGCAGCCGTCTTATGAGTGTTACACGAAACTCTGAGTAATGTCAAGGAAGGACCTGGTTGCACTGTTGATGTGTAATCTTTGTATTACTGGCTCTGTCTACTGGACATAGAGCCCTATACGCAGTCTGCGGACCTTAGACGCCTGTACGTATATATGTATGTGCAAAACTCTAGACTTCATTGCGATCGGTTCGGCCATTGACTCTGGCCATTGACTCTGAGCTCCGCTCGAGGCGACCTGATAAGGTCGACGGCTAGCTGTCTGCAGATTGAGTATAATGTATGTGCATGTAATATGTATGTGTGCGTATTTGTGTGTGTGTGTGTGTGTGTGTGTGTGTGTGTGTGTGTGTGTGTGTGTGTGTGTGTGTGTACTGTAAAACCGGGGATTTCCGGTCGTGTAATACTTTTGGTATTTCCCAAAAGCAAAGGTTCAGTAGCGCGAAAATTTTGGTAAACCAGTTTTCCAGATCCGAAAATGCTTTTTGCACACTGTGTGGCATGGCATTGTTGAATTTTAGGTAAAAATTACCTGTACCGAAGTTACCGTATGTGTGTGTTCGGAAAGAGCCGGGTTGAATGCTGCAATGTGTTTCTACTTTCCAATCAAGCTGCAGATGATCACTTCTCCTGAATTATCTGAATACCTTTTCTTTTCTTTTTTTCGATAAACGAACCATTCATACTCTCTCAGCTCACGGTGGAACAAGAGCTTGGTCCATGCTTTTCACTTCTCCAGCCAAGACTACATTTCAATAAGACTTTTGCACCATCGTACGTTCCGTACATTCCAGTTTGGTGCCCATTGTGGCAGGACAGAGGGCCGACAGCTTTGCAGATTTCATGGCCATCCTGCTTCTGTGTCACGATAACCTCAAAAGTGATCAGATAACAGCCGACATAGTGCTTGTCAACGTGCTTAGGGACTTTTTACTTTGGGGATATACCGTAACGTTTAATACATGAATTGTAAAATCTGATCTGTTCTGGTGTCATACTCGTTTTCTCACATGCATGTGTTTACATGTGTTGACGTGTGTGTGTGTGTGTGCGTGTGTGTGCGTGTGCGTATGTGCTTACGTGTGTGTATGTGTGTGTGTGTGTGTGTGTGTGTGTTTATTTGCTTGTCCTGTAGATGTACCGAATGCAGGAAGAGGGCTTGTGCGGTAAGCTGAAAGGAACGTGGCTGGTGTGTGTATCTCACAGTACGCTTGCCATTCAACTGTTACAAAAAGACTAGTGTTGAAACGATCTCACTGGGTACTCGTTAGCTCGCTCGCCAGAAACTCGGCTCGTTTGTTCGGCCAGCTCGTTTGCACTAACGAACACCGTACACCGTACTCCGTACACATGGCAGTACATGTCGACCGGGGAGTAGAAAAATATTTTACGACTCCCTGGTCGATCGAGAGTCCAGTCCCGCGCAAAGTGAAAATCACTCGCAGTTACAGTGACTGTATGCCTGCACAACACTTGAGTTGTTTCAGTTGTCGTTGCAGCTTTGGTGGACTCTATTGATGTCTTGTTCCTCATCTTCTGACCTGTCGCAGGATATGCTTCGGTCACCTCCATTCGAGTGAAAGTTACGCTCATTCGTTTGGAAATTTTCTCCCGCGATTCAGCGAAGAACAGGGCTACTTGCAATCTTTGCAAAACAGTCTATTCTTACAAAGGCTACTCAACGACGGCGCTGAAAAGACATCTCGACACCAAACAGCAGTCCGAAGTGAAGCAGCAGCAACCGCAAATGCCGGCGGTGATAATTTGCGGTGATAATTTGAACCAGCTGAAAAAATCGAACTTAGAAAAAAATATATTCAAAAATCATAATTTCATTGATGAAACTCGCTAGCTCGCTCGATAGCTTGCTCGTTAGTGGAACTGATCGCTCGTTTGTTATAGATACGCTCGTTTCAACACTAAAAAAGACACTATAGTAACGTATGGATACACTTCGTCTGTATATGGGCCGTTTGTATTGTTACCTCCCAGCGGGCTTTCAAAAGAGGAGATAACGTTAGTGACATCGTCACATACCCCGACGACTGTTGTCTGCAGTTTTATTTGTTCACGTATATTAAAATCCTGCTAAAAGCACTTCTTTCCATCCTGCCGCCATTCGTTGTGACACCTTTCAAAAAGTGAACCCCCACCGCTGAGCATTGACAAATACGTCAGTTTTATTGTGGTGTTGGGGTGGAGAGTTGCTGGCAAGCAACTGGCCGCCAGAGAGTAATAATAATAATAATAATAATAACCCAGATACGCGTACAACATGCACAGCCATGCTATACACGCTTCCGCTGCTGTTCTCTAGCTCTGTCCAATATTATATGTATGTCAATATCCGGCCAGAGAGTAAGTACTCTGAAAAAAGGTTTTATCTTCTATGTTGTTTTGCATGGCCTGTTTGCTTGCTTGCTTGCTCTCTCTCTCTCTCTCTCTCTCTCTCTCTCTCTCTTCTCTCTCTCTCTCTCTCTCTCTCTCTCTCTCTCTCTCTCTCTCTCTCTCTCTCTCTTCTCTCTCTCTCTCTCTCTCTCTCTCTCTCTCTCTCTCTCTCTCTCTGTCTCTCTCTCTGTCTCTCTCTCTCTGTCTCTCTCTCTGTCTCTCTCTCTCTCTCTCTCTCTCTCTCTCTCTCTCTCTCTCTCTCTCTCTCTCTCTCTCTCTCTCTCTCTCTCTCTCTCTCTCTCTCTCTCTCTCTCTCTCTCTCTCTCTCTCTCTCTCTCTCTCTCTCTCTCTCTCTCTCTCTCTCTCTCTCTCTCTCTCTCTCTCTCTCTCTCTCTCTCTCTCTCTCTCTCTCTCTCTCTCTCTCTCTCTCTCTCTCTCCTCTCTCTCCTCTCTCTCTTGCTCACACACACATGCACACGTGCACACACACAGCCTGGACTACCGCGTGAAGGAGTGGGACCCGGCGTTCCGTGCGTACCTGAAGATCTGCACAGCAAGAAGCCGGTGGTGATGTGCGGTGACCTGAATGTCAGCCACCTCGACATTGGTACAGTAAACACTATAAAGTCATAGGAGTGCAGTAACCACTATGACGTCATAGAGTGCAGTAACCACTATGACGTCATAGTAGTACAGTAAAACCTGCCAAGGCGACCACCTGTCCTAGAGGATCACTACAACTAGTACCAGTGGGTGTAATTTCCAGTCAATGACCCTGGGTAAGGTGACCACCTGTACGTGGGGACCACATTTGAAGGTCCCTTGAGCTTAGACAGGTTTCACTGCGCACATTATGAAGTCATCAGACAACAATTGTGCGGCCTGATGTTTACATACTGTAACATAGCATGAAGCTCTGAGTAGGAGTACTTGAAGTGCATATTCCTTAAGCCGAATGGCCGTGTACATGTACCGTAAAGTACCGCCAGAGCGCCCCGTCTCGCGAGAGCGCCCCACCTTGATTTTACAGCCAGAGAAAGGAAAATCGTATGGCAGAGTGCAACGAAGTGTGTACGATGTGAGAATCTTAGTGTACTAAGGTCACACTTGGCAGGTTTTGTGTGGAGCTTGTGTCCTCTTGAAGGTACGGATTGACTGCAAAACGTGCAATATGTGTACAAGGGTTCATGTCGTATGACCTACAGACAGCAGACCACCTCCACAATACGACCAGGAAAGGATGAGATGGTGGGGCGCTCTGGCGGTACTTTACGGTACATGTATGTCACGCAATAGGTCACATTGTTCATTCTGCTGTCTAAGACTAAAGGTGTCAAATGTTTCCGAAGTATTTGTCATTGCAGGGCGGGTGTGACTCCATGTTTTCTGTGGCGTGGTGGTTGTGGTGGCGGCGGTGGTGGATGATCCACGTCCCACAAACTATTTACAGCACTGTTTAATACTCAGTAGCCAGTTGTGTTTCTTTTTGTGTACTTGCCCCTCTGAATGAAGTCTGTGTTCCCCTTTCTGTGTGCTTGTTCGTGTGGATGAAGACTTGGCCAATCCGAAAGGGAACAAGAAGAATGCCGGCTTCACGCCCGAGGAGCGAGATGGCTTCAGCACTCTGATTAGTGAGGACTTCTTCGACACCTATCGTCACCTGTACCCGGATACGACCGCTGCCTACACTTTCTGGTCGGCCATGGGCAATGCACGTGCCAAAAATGTTGGCTGGTATGTCCTCTGCATCCTTGTGTATATGGGGGCAGGGCATAAGTACCTTCAGGGCTCACAGTTGCGTAGAAAAGCGTCGATTAGATGGGGGCGGTGCACGTGCTCCAAAATGCCAGCTTGGCCAATCAGCAGTCAGCATTTCGTCGCATTTTTGCTCGAAGTAGGGGGTGTTTGAAGGAGTTAGCAGCACTTCAGCCAGGTTCTACGAAGCTGGGACTTGGCCCAGGCACAGATGACAGGTGTTCCAAAAGATTTACCGAAACAAATTTTCATTACTCACACGGGTATGCCAGAGCATATGCGTAAACTTCGTGAGATATAGTACAGCATTCGAAAGGAGTATCCAAAAACGTCTCGGTAAATTTCTTTGCCAGGGTCTCCTGAAAATTTTGAGCCATAGATTGTCCAAATCGACCAAGGGGGAGATGCTCTGTACTAATTTTAGTAACCCCGAGTCCCAGCGGCGCGCAACCGCTTGCGCGAAAATGTGTGAAGATCAAACAACAAGAAAAACGCATGCATGCAGCAGAACAGCAACGCGTGCCGTCGAAGAGAAAATCATTGTGCACAGATTGTTCAGTGTTCTCTCCTCAGTTCGCCCGCGGCGTTGGTTGCTGTGCTTTCATTCTCGCTGGAGTTCTTGTGGCAGCGCATTTCGCCATCATGGAGGAACTGGCACCCTGGGAAACCTGGTCTCCATCCGATCACCAGCTCCGTGTGGTATCATCATGTTCTCGGCGTTACCTGCCTGGCGAGCTCTGACTCGTTTGTTTGTCTTCTTACCTGTGGAATCATCACGATCGCTCATTGTAGGATCAGCTCTTGGTCGAACATGGCATGTTGTTTTTACTGGGACTAGCACAGGTTGCGTTTCGCCTTCTCCTCCTAAATATCGCGAACATCGGCTCTAAAACTACGAGAACAGTACAAGTACAACTCTGGTTCTTTCTCTTTTCTGTTCTGTTTCGGATGCGTGGGATGTACACGATCGGTACTCTCCCGGGGTCACGCGACTCACGTGCACCAAACCCGCCCTCGCACGACGCTTTTGTCGATCCTGCATGCCTACTGTGAGCCCTGACCTTGCATGGGAGAGGGGACACTGTTATCTGTGTATGGGGTGGGGGGGGGGGGGGGGGGGGGCACGGGCGTCTGTATTTCGGTGGTTTTTTCACAGCAGGGTGACATTTCCTTTGAAACTGACAGGACTGGCCCTTGCAGTCTGGGACCCCTGCTGGCATCGAGAGAAAAGTCGCACCAGCATGCTGCTGTTGTTGCAGGTGCTGCTACTGTTGATTAATTTTGTTTTTAACTCGGATCTCGGATTTTTAATTTTGTTTTCAAATGTTTCGAAGTTGAACTCGGATGGTGAGCCAATTTAATTATGATAAAAAAAAGAGAAGGACAAAATGTTACGAGTTATGACTAACTGTCCACCAACGTGACCAGATCTTATACCGTCAGCGAATGCGACAAAATGGCTCAGTACTCCTTGCCAGTGTTGTGCTATTTTATCGCACTCGCTGACTGTATAAGATCTGGTTACGTTGGTGGACAGTTTGTCATAACTCGTAACATTTTGTCCTTCTCTTTTTTTTATCAAATGTTTCAATTCTTTATTCTTTATACGATGCTTCAAGGCTGCTAGGAGATTGTTGTTGGTGTTGACTTCTTGTTATCTTTGTACATTTTTTAAATATTATTTCATTTTTATTATCAATAACACTAAGGGTGCGTTTGGTTGGTACGATCTAGAACAGGATCGAACAGCTGGTGCACATGGAGCAGCCTCATGCCAACCAAACGCTACTCCAGAAACAGAGCACATTTTTGTGGAAAAATGTGCCAAACTTGGTGCATTCTTCAAAATGTGTATGGGTCACCATGGTCACTTTGTACGGTACGACGAGTCCAACCCAAAAGCGTATGCACGTGATCATTTGGGACCAAAATCGATGTTCCCGCCAGGTTTCACTGTGAAAAAGTGAAACTGCTCGGTCTGCTCCGGCCTCGAGGCCGGAGCAAGCAGAACATGTTCTGGCCGACCCAGAACAGGTGCAGTCCCAACCAAACGCGCTGTTCTGGTGAATCCTGTTCTAGTTCGTACCAACCAAACGCGCCCTAAGAACAACAGCAGTGAAATTTACAAGTGTGAATTTTAACAATGAAAGCGAGAGCAATAACGAATGTGTGTACTAACACTAAACTTGCAACTGAAAAGTGAACAAAGAAGAGAAAGAAAGAAAATATTATTTTAAAAATGCACTTCTGTTCGTTCTTTTGCATGCAGGAGACTGGATTACTTTGTGCTGTCCGAAGCCCTAAAGGAGCGCCTATGCGACTCAGTTATTCGCCCTGCCGTGCTTGGCAGTGACCACTGTCCTGTAACGCTCTTCCTCTCAGAAAAGTCATGATTATCATGATTTCCTCAGCCGCAAACGTATCCCCTGCTTTGGAACAACCGGCCTTAGCATGCCTCCAATGTATGTGTACAATTTGTACAATGTACTAGGTGCACCATCAACTGTGTGATATAATGTACTAGGTGCACCATCAACTGTGTGATATCGGATAGCAGGGTGTAGCCTGACCGTGGTGCATCTGCTGATGGAGAACATGGTGCCACGTCGCAGTGGTTAAAGTCCACGTACGTACGTCAAATGATTGCAATTCGTTGCTGTTCTCAGCCTAGCCAAGTGATGAATATTTTTTAGTTTTTGTAAAGTGCAGGAAAGCGTGTTGCAGATGTTCGGATGGCGAAAAACATCCAAAAGCAAGTTAGTTCCAGTCAACTGTTACTTTGACGCCAGTGGTGTATTGCAACGTGTACATTAAGGTTGCAAATTGTCATTGCCAATCCACATTCAGTGATCTTGCTGCGCTTGTTCTGCTCATCGGGTGGTATGATAAATTTATAATACCATCAGTTAGTTACCGTCATAATTATGTAGTTCCACTGTTTATTTTTTATTTTATAAAATGTTTTTTTGTGAAAGTTTGTTGCTTGCAGCATTCTAGGTGGCACTTCTATTATTGGTCTACAGTGCATTTCAAAACTATAGACGCGTAGGGTTTTTTAAATATTTCAAATCTGGCTGGAACTTTTTGAGAATAGTTTTCGGAATATTGCTCAGGATCGCTCCACACTCTCATATAGTTTCTAAAGGATTGGATAACAGACGCCCAATTTGGAAAAATTTATGCACAAAGTGATCACAGATTTTATGTGGTATAGATGCTGGCATAACGGTTTCTGCCTAGGTACGCGTCTAGTTTTGAAATGGACTGTAGCACTGACCATTATGTACTTTATTATTATTCATGTGTACATCCGTCCGTGAGTCATGTTTTTACTGAAGAGTGAATAGCTGTTACCTGAAGTTGTGCTTGGGGAGATGTAAAATACGACTCCAAGGTTTTGTTCAAAATGCAATTAATTAAAATCCATACATATACACGCCACCAGCATGCACACCAGCCTCCAGTCCACCCTGCAGCCAATCGGACATGCACACTAGTTCTGTTGGAGGTGCGAAAAGGAGAAACAATGCATGTGAAACACGAGGAACATATCTTCTACAAGTGGTGGGTTGGCAGCGTGATTAGTAATGGATGGGAATAATCATTTCACGGGGTACGGCAGCCTATGTCAGCGGTGCACCAGTACAGATTGTCAAGTTCTCCATGATACCCATGGCACCTACTACTAGTAACACTACCACAGTCAGTACTATTATTCTAGGTTCTAGAATACATGTAGTGCATAGACAGGGTGCATACACACGCAGCAGCAGCACACACACAAAACAAGTTCGAAAGACAATAGAGACGCACAAACAGGGCATGAGGCATGAACACAGCAGCACGCCGCAGCTTCCCTAAATGCTTTGTGCGACAAACGCAGGATAAGTCAAGTCAAGAAAGTTCAAACGCAGCTCACGTCAAAAAGGGTACAATCACTGATAAGGATGTTTCGTCTCCCGTCCATCGCACAACACGGTAAGCGAATGCATAGCCATGCAACATGCCTAGAGTATTAGAACGGCTACTACAGTTCACAGTTCTAGGAAGGCAGCAGAACCGGCCGTCGGTTGTAGACCGGAACGCTCACTTGCGGCTTTGCTTGGCCTCGAATGCAGCAAGATCTGCGGCCGCACGCACACGGTCCTTCTCAGCCTGCTGAGTGTAGGGTGCCTTTGCGCTCGCGCTCATGTCTTGCCACTGGGAACCAAGACTCTTCACAATCTGTGTTACAGCCATACCTGGATTCTGGGCACGGAGCTTAGGTATTTGCTCTTGAGTAAAATATATGTATGAAGATCTGTGACAAAGAAATGCACATAGCAACAATGCAATCACACTTTCTTGTATAGCACGCAGTGAGCATTAAACAGTCACTGTTACACCATGCAGCTAGCCAGGGCGAGTGGTTGCGTAACCATGACGACCCGGACCTTACACCGAGCCCGTTCATACCTGAAGTAGTAGTGTACAGGCAATCTACCCTTGAAACGATAAACCCTATGACGATACTGGTTCTTTACTCCACATGATGTCATCCCATAGCATGTAGTTGCCAATCAAAGGGGGAGGAGGTGAAAGCCAACCACGTAATCATACTTGAAGTACAGTGTAGTACCCTTGTAACATCTTTCTGCAAAACCCCAATCGCTCCGTTGACTTAAGTATACCGCACCTTCCCTCTAGGGTACCTCAACTCAAACGGTGAGGTACCCTAAAATGTGCAAGTGGCTGTAATCGAGTCTGGGAGTACTTAAAAAGAGTTTATGCCTTGCCTCTAGAACAATATTGCTATAGCGATATTATCCCTATATCGGTACAAAATGGGCTGACAAATCGACATCTTTCTATTTTACAATATCTAGCAGAGAATTTGTAGAGCCCACGATCCAGGGAGGTCAAGTTTCGCTTGATACGTCGCTGGGACATGATGAAATGCAGTGGGGGCACCAGTGATGGATGCCTTGCAAATATACATAACGTCAAGAGTACATGAAACCCAGAGTGTGCAGCTCGGAGAGGTTGCTGTCAAAGCGAAATTCCGGGATTACTTCATTTTAGATATGCAATGCGAACAAGCAGGATTCAAGCAGGTCTCTTTCTGCACAACTGCAGCTTAGTTGTGCGCACTACGTCACTTTCCGCCTCAGATTTGAAACAACTATGATGTAATCCCGGAATTTCGCCACGACACACACCCATGCAGAAAAGGTCACAAGCTGCGCACTCTGGGTTTCATGTACTCTTGAAAATGTGCATAGAACATACATGTACATCAGTTCTTGACACTATGGAGAATTGGAGATTGTAAAAATATAACAAAAATCATGCAAGAATGGACTTGGATGGAGAGCCAAGGATGAATTTAGAGAAAAGAAAAAGGACCAAGGAACTACAAGTTACACTATAATGTCCACTAACACCACCAGCTACTAAACAATCAGATCATGCGATAACATTTCCCCTCCTATGTTATCATAATAACTTAGAACCTTCCAAGTCGGAAGGCTGTTGGAGTGCGCATCCGAGATGTGCTAGAGCTGATAGCCAGTTAGTTGTAGAATGTCAGTACCGTCGGTCAGTGTCGTGCAATGTTATCACATGAGCTGATTGTTTAAAGTAGCTGGTGGTGTTGGTGGACATTATAGCATACTTGGCCCTTTTTCTTTTCTCTAAAAATCAGGCAACGGCACATACAGGTGTCTGTATGGAATGAACCAGTTACAATTATGATGACATGTCGTGGTCTGAAACAATTTTTAACCTTTTGAGCCCGGGCCCATTGAAAACCTCTGCCACGCAGAAAAAAAATTAAATTCACTCTATGTGAGCAAACTTGATTTCAAACGATTCTTTCATGTATCCTGAGCACAGAACTTTTTTTGTTTTGGAAATACAACAAAAATTACAAAAGTTATGACTGTTTTCAGAAAGGCAGTTATACGCGAATTTGATATTTTGAAATGTATGCACGCGCATGTAACTCCAGTTCAAACTTACGGAGCGACTCGCATTTTTTTACTGTACTCGTAAATCCTAGGAGTACTCTGTGCAGCGGCACAGCTCGACGCCAAGCCACGGAAGAAGTGCGGAATCGATGTAGTTCCGTACTGACTCGTGACGTTCCAGAACGTCACACGTGTCACAGTGGCAGTGGTCATGACGTGTCAGAACGTCTAAGTGCTCAAAAGGTTAATATCGCATAAAGATAGGTCAACTGTACCTGCAACCTGTGAGAAGTTGCCAATTGAACTATTTGAGAGGTTCTGCTATACATAAGGCATAGAGAAATCACGTAGAGAGCAGGTGTTTGGGTTAGAGTCTACGGCTTCGCGTATTTCAGGTCCAGATTTCTACGCATAGATGAGGTTCTCTACGTTGTGGCACCCGCAAAGAAAATGCGTACAGATCTGCTGGGCATCATTCAAATGCAGGCAGTAAACTGCCAAATATGGATGTGGAAATTCCCAGTACACATTCCACATGATTTCTCTATGTGAGCGCAGAGCAGAACAGGTTTTCTTTACGCTACGAGATCGCGAAGAGAGTTCCCGGGATTCTCCGCGCCGCGTTCCCGTACCGCAGAGCAGGACATCACTAGTATGCAGTGTGTGGCACAGTGCATCAACAAATGCGGTGCCCCTGGTAGAGGAGGGTGTTTCAAATAGGAGATATGTCGCAAACCGGAACGGGCTAAATATTCGCTTTCTCTCTTGGTATTTTGATTAGAATACATAATTATGTCACAGTGAGACTACGATGTGTTTTACCCCGAGCCAAAAGTTCATGGCTCTGCGATGACCAGAAGCACCATACCAAGCAGGTGAGTTTTTGACGTGTTGCTTCGCACTGCGACTTAAGTTTTTACGTCTTTTATTTCGAAAAATCAACTTCTTGTCGCAGGTAAACAGCGGCTCGCCTCTCTCATATAAAGCACCCTATACCAATGAAAACTAATGAAAGCACACACAATGCTTATTGTTTCTCTGTACTGGCCGTCGTGGAGCGATAGCAATTACCTAATTTCAGAAATCAGGGTGAACTTGACGTGGACTCCATTGCACGTTCCTGTTTGGAGCAACCTCTGTGACACCAACATTTTAAACAAAAAATCGGGCAACTTGGAGGCAACGAACCAACGCAAAGGAGTCTCTTCGATCGACTCTGGCATTAGAGCAAACTTCAAGATGCCAGCTACCGCCCACAAACATATTTCGAGTGAACAATCCACACTGATGATCGGTTTGGGTCTACACAATTTTGCTGTCAAACCGTTCCTATTTGAAACATCCTCCTCAACTACTAGGTTCCCACACAGTTTGCGCATTGCGCCAGCAACCAAGGCATTCACGATTGGTTTCAGCTCTCACAGCTGCATGGGCCAGCAATAGCATTATGATGTCACCATCCATGATGCACTGTTACTGTTGCACTGAGGACCCATTGCCATACTTGGTACCCACCTCGCAAGCAATGCACACACATGTAAAATAGTATGTAATTATGTCATCAATGTGATAATACCTTACACTACACGTACTGTTGTGGACTGATTGAAATCCGGTGGAATGACTGGGGCCGGCGCCCTTAGCGCGTACACGCACTATAGTTCCCGCACACACTGCGAAAATGTACCAGCAGTGCTCGCGGCTGCAAGGCCAGCGCCCCGTGGCCGCTTGACTCTCTCGGATTTCAATATCCACAACAGTACAAGCAGTGCAAGTACGGCATTATGTGTAAGCCTGGCTTGATCGTTAGCAGGCATGATGATGATAGCATTATTATGGAATCTCCCCCTCCCCCCCCCCCCCCCCCCTAGGCAGAGGGTCTGAACCAGGGCTGGACCCCACACGGTTGGTTCATAAAAAATTATGGTCGCAAGAGGGCTCTGCCAACCGGTCTCTGGTTGCTGTCAGGAACACTACTTTCAAAGCAGTGTGGCCTCCACCTTGCGAAAAGTATGCTGCTGCCATCATCATACCTACATTGTACAGTGTATTAACACGCCGCATATTATGTACCTTGCTCTCACGGGCTGCGCATTCTCCGCTCGAAATTTGGCAATTTCCACCAGCCACTTCTTTCGGGCCTCTTCATGAGCTCTCTGGTAGGGACCTTTCTCCGCTTCCGAGGTCTGTCGCCACTGTTTAGCCAGCGATGCGAGATAGTCCGTTGGGCTGGCGGCGGCTGGTTTGTTGTAACGATCCTTGACAAACAACGCCATAGCACCAGGCGCTCTCTTCGGTGGGGTTGGACCTTTCTCTGGCTTCGGCTTCGCCGCAGGCTTCTTTGCTGCTGCAGCCTTCTTGGTGGTAGCCGCAGCCATTGATCTTACCACCATGGGCAGCGGGCCCGTGGTAGTTGAGCGGATAGACAACATGGTGATATGCAAGCACTTCTTTCACTCCACCAGATGAATTTCAGGACACTCAGAAAAACCGTTCTCTCTGTTTCTGGCTGGAAACTAAACCAGTACGAGTTACTTGTACTGTACTGTAGTCTCGTGCGCGGGCAACGACAGTTTCATGCTCATGTAGCTAGCTGCACGTGCACAATTTCCCGCCAAATACTCCGGACCATTACTCATTAGTGTGGCATTACCATTGTCATTGATTACCATACACCGGTACCGCGGTCAGTATTTTACGACTCCCTGGTTGAGATGCTTTGAAAGAGGCCCAAGCCTAATACAATGTCATGTACATTTACTAGCGATATTTATCACTATGAGTATGACCGATACTGCATGCAATGTATGCGAGTGGGGTGTCAAACGATCAGGGGCCAGTCAGGGCACCGACCGACGGTCCGTGCACATACGCATTGCATTAGTCCATCGGCCAAATCTCAGAAAGGGCCTCTTTCGGCGAAGGTGATGCACTGAAGCTCCAACTAAACGCCCTTTGGCACACTAGCTCATGAGACCCCATAGAATACGAATCCGTTTGTTGGACGTTGCCAATCCAGTCCAGGATAGTCGAACTGGGTCGAATACCTTCTTCCGATTTTCGTAATTTCGTCCACCATTACATCTTTCTCATCGACTTTTTTTCGCTTGGCGAATGTTCTTGAGCCGCTGAGCAGAATCTACGCGCGCTCGAACACTTGAAATGCCTGCATGTTGACGGTTAGCAAGATTCTAGCGAGCTTGGTGGAAATCTATTATTTATTTTGACATTTTTGGGGGAATCTGAATTAGAACGGTGGAAGCTCATTCGGAGAAGACGGCGTGTCGCCGCTGTCGGATTGTCGCTACTGTGTTTCAGACGTATTTGCTTGAACGTGCTATTGAGGATGGACAGAAGATGAAGAGACGGCTTTCTTGAACACGGACGTTTTGCCTACATTGTAGCTGAAACATCTCATCTGGCGTCTAGAACGCAATTATTATGAGTTGTGAGTGCCAGCTGAGCTGAACACAAGCTGGACACCATTCGTCAGCTGGGAATTTGCATCGAAGCTCTTGATAGCCACGATAAGCATAATTATACAGAGGTAACCCTGTTTGACTCAATACGCATGCAGGTGATACCACTAGTGGCACTACAATGTAAATGGTGCAAAATTGATGCAACAGCGAATATGTACTTCGTACAATCACGAACAATTGTAAGGCAAGTGTTCATGCCTGTCATAGAAGAATTTCAGCCCGGAAGTCTTGTTGTCATGGCCATAAATAATACAGGACTTGAGTTGGCTCTGGACATAAACACACTTGTGGTGAATACGGTCATTATTGCGAGAAAAATATTTAACCATTGTATGTTAACACCTGATGCCGCACTACACGCAATATTTCATGTACATGTATGTGAGACTCGATTGCATCCACAGGGCCGTAGATGCATGTAAGCACACAATGCTGTACAGTATACGTAGTAGTCGACATGTGGTGCCTTCCTGCTGCACATGCACATGCGGCAAGTTGGCAACGGCACATGACCTATCTGCACCGCACAGAAAGGAATATTGCACACATGTACCTGGTCACTCGATAGGCGATGCCGACTGTACTAATCTTATCCATATTACCCGATAGGCTATAGCACACTGCGTAAGATCACTATGCAAAAAAACAAGTGCTTTGGAGCGAATATACACTAAAGCAAAGTAGGTTTCAATGGTACAGCACTAGTCACGATGAGGGGAGTTACGAGGATGGTTAGGCGGTGACACATAGATGATGATTGTTAATGATTCATGCACGGTGGAAAATTACCACCAATGGCGATGATATTGCTTTCACAACAATGACATCAGTAGGAGCAGTGACACAACCTTACTGCTCCAAGTAGGATTTACAAGCGAGTGAAGGGAGAGCAGACTGGTCTAATAGCAGACCGGGTCTAAGCAAGGAAGTAATCGGCATCAGAGGTGAGCTTGCACATCAGAAAACAGATGATGATCACCAAACACAGAGAAGTTGGCTATGTGTATGTTTGTGTCACTGTGTGTGCATGTGTGTGTGTGCGTGCATGTGTGTTTGTGTGTATGCGCGCACATCTGTGTGTGAGAGAGAGGCAGACAGACAGATAGCATATGGTGGGAGGGATCAAGGTCTGACCTCAGAGTTAAATGCTGAAGGTGTGGAATAGCAACAGTGCGAAACACTGGAGCCGAGTAGGAGCGCCAGTGGTTGAGGGCTAGCACAGGAGTAGCAGCAGCTCCAGCCTAGGAAGATCAGCTTCTGGATGAAAATCTCCCGGACACAGTAGGTGCCAAGCTTCACTAGCAGATTGCCGGCAGGGGTGCACGGCGAGCACCCGTACATCCCTCAAGCCACCAGAGCCGCAGTACTTGGACACGATCCAGGTGCTTAACCGCCAACAATGCTGAGAAGGCACTGGAGCCATACAGGAACTTATGATCGAGCATGACCACAGACTTGAAATACAGGGTCCGGCGTTGAATACTGAGACAGCGACGTCTCCTCCACAGAACACCACTCAGCCCCACCATTGCATTATTTTCGCTTTTTCATGATTTTTACAATTGTGTTAGAGCACACAGCACTCGATGCAACATTTACCAGTGACTAAATAACTCCGCGTCTCCGACCATAACTGCAGCGTTCCCGTGAGCCTGTTGCCGTGTTGGATTTCCGTCAGCCTGTTGAGATTATCTTCATCTCGTCACATGTGAGCCTGTGTGTTTCATCCGTATCGTGGCACAATTACACAGACACGATTTCCAACTCAGGCCGGTTCCGTTGCTCGAAGGGTTGGCGGTAAGAATTGCTACGCCGTCTGTGGCTGCATGGGAACTTGGCGAGTCGTCGTCTTTCTCCATAAATCCTGATCGTCACGCGAACAGCAGCCACTATTGCCTAAAAACTACGACACAACAGTATCAAGCTCGCCCCAGCAGAAGGACACGAATGACGAGCGCTAAGACGGAGAAAGAGAGACAGGGTTAGCGAGAGCTGACTAGTACAGGTGCGCTGTCATCTCCTGAGGTGGTGGGCGAAGCAGTGAAGTGAAACGAAGGAAGATAGAAGGCATACGGAGGCACCAAAACCTATTGCCTGTCACATACTAAGTGCCATTTAGGGTTGACAGCTGTCAGCTGACAGCCTCAAAAATTTGAAAATCTGCTCAAAAAACTCTCGATCAGAACTCTGCGCACTCTCAAATGGAGCGCACAGTAAAAAACTCGGCGACGAAGAACGCTTCGTATCGACGCCCTGGACTGAATTCGGCACGTCCAACAAACGGAATAGTGTTCTCTGATATATTCTCTACGTGCTGGGTATGGTCGCGTTTAGTTGGAAGCTCAGTGCATCACCACTTTCGATTTTGAGACTTGGCCGATGGACTACATAGCTGGCTACAGCTCATGTCACACAACATCAGCATTTCCTCACGATGGAGGCATATTATTTTGGCAACTAATCGAAGAGAAAACTCCAAGGAATCCAATGCAGCAAGCGCGATCGTGGCACGATGCTGCGTTCCCGAGCTAGATGCGAAGCCTGCAAGATACGTCACGGCACTTTGCATTTCTACACGCGAGTCAAACGCTCCAGACCAGGGATTTCCCCCTTTTCAAGCGATCTACGATCTCGGCAACAGGCTCAGACGTCTTGGAAGCGCTCCCTGCATCTTCACGAAAAAAATTGGGCGTCCTGGGATAATCATGATAATGGAGATGGAAATGGCGAGCGATTTTCGTGTGACGGCGCAAGTCTAGCGCTGAAGCGATGTCTGTAGCTTGTTGCGCTGGAGCTGTGCTTTATTTGCTATCGGATTTGGGCCCAACGGGTTGCTTGTAGCCAGAGCTTTCCAGAAAGCCCAAGTTTGTGGAAATCGGTCAAAGGAAACAGAAAATATTATCCAAAGTAGGTGAAACAATTGTTGGTATTGCACCCTAAATTGAGGTGCAATTTGTAATGGTCTCCTACTGTCGAGGCTATAACTTTACTTTCCCTGGTCCAAATCAACTCTAGTTTTCTGCATACGATTCCTGGTGCTCCTGGCAATCAGATAGCACCACAAACAAAAAATATGACTTTTTTGTGATAAGGTCTGTTTTCTCATCTGACGGCTCGTCACTACTATCAAATGCGCCACTGAAATCTAAAAGCGCCGCTGAGTAACTCCAGGCTCCTAGCAAGGCCCTCTCGCACATCATTCTTGTGAAGAATACTCCGTCCGCAGTCGACCGCCCAGGGCGGAAGCCAGCCTGGCTTTCAGGCACAAAGGAGTCCACGAATGTAGTGCAGTGCTGTGTGAGAATACGGGTCAGGACCTTTCTGACCACCGACAGAAGCATAACTGGTCGGTAACTTTTGGGGAAGCCGGCTGGCTTATTCGGCTTATATATGGGCACGATCAAACCGCGTCTGAGGTCCTCTGGACAATACTTTGCCAGTTGAACAGCGTTGAAGAATGTTGTTAACCAAGTGGTGATTGAATCTTTACTGTATTATGATTCAGTCCATATTGTGAGAGCCGTGGGCCAATGGCCCCGGTGAGAAGGCAGTCTTGCCTATTCATATGGTGAAGTAAAATGAAGAAACAACAACAACAGTCAGCCACAATCATGGTTGGGATGCTCTGGTGGAATGTGGACTCACGGCACAGCTGCACTTGCACTAGTAGTATTATAATACTACTAGTGCAAGTGCCGCTGTGCCGTGAGTTATCACACGCTTTTAGTTTGACAATAGTGACTATTATACAAGTAGTACACATATTATTGTATAGCGACTCACGCTAGCTGCACAGATTTTTTTACTTTTTGGCCAGTCGGCTACTATCATTTCATCTTGGGGCTGGGGTTAGACAAGGGGAAGTAGCCATGTAGGGCTGGAGTGAGCCAGCCTTTTGGCACCGGGAGTAGCACAGATTATAATAATTATCGCCCATGGCATATTAAAGGGCCTAGGGGCCATCCGTAATTATCGATCTTTTTCAAGAAGAGAAAAAGTTTCGTTCATGGGTGGGTGGGTTGAGGAGTCTCGTTATGAAAAGTATTGATACCTGAAACATCAGTCAATTATAATTCTAGCTGTCAAGTCAATGTATTTTTCGTCCGTGGGTGGGGGAGGATCATAACTAAACTTTTTTTTTCGTTTCGTGAAAATTATCGATAATTCCGGGTGGCCCCTAGCCCTAAAGGCTAAAACAGGGAGTAGTACAATACAATAATGGTATTGTACTACTGCGTGGTGGGGCCGTTATTACACTACGGCACACGTTTCACGTCACGTTTGCTCTCACGGCAGAGCTCGCGGAAACGCCGACCTGCCCTCGAAAGCCCAAGTCTGGATTTGCTCACGGCACGGCTCGCGTTTGGATCGCGTGACCTGAAACCGTCAGAATTAGATCAAACGTGAGCTCTGTGGGTATATAAACCAGTATCCAGAGTTACTCATTGCTGTTTTCTGATGATCGCTTAGTGCGTGAAACTCAGAGTAAAAACACTTTTTCATCCTCTTATTATGGTTAGTACATGCCTATGTATTGGACCTGCAAATATACCACTCAAGAACTGAACATTAACGCATCCAATCAGCAAAACAGGCAAAGTTGCCTTCTAGACAGTAGCACGACGGCATCATATTCATAGACAAACAACATATCATGCAACAGTACCCGAATGATAGCGTGCATCTATCACTGCTCACCCTGCTCACCCTGCATATCGGTGCACAAGAAAGCAGTGGAAACACACAAAAAAAGGACCAATACAAACATGCAGGCACGTGTGTGCACATGCATACACTAACACACAGAAGTGCGCGTGCGCTCGCGGCCTGTGCCACAAAGGGCGAATTGTCATACTTCTTTGTTTGGGAAAATGACACACCAATGATGTGAAGTGTGACAAGACATCACAGACCAAGTAACACGAGAGAGGGGAGAGAGAGAGAGAGAGAGAGAGAGAGAGAGAGAGAGAGAGAGAGAGAGAGAGAGAGAGAGAGAGAGAGAGAGAGAGAGAGAGAGAGAGAGAGAGAGAGAGAGAGAGAGCAGACACAGACACACAGAGAAAGTTGAGCTAGCATTGCTGGAGCTCAAATGTTACAAAAATAGGAGTACAGACAAATCATATGCACAAAGAACAGGTATGGGTATGCTGCTTGCTGCACACACACACTGAACGAAGGAGCACAGCAAGGCTAGAGCTGAAGCAGCAGAAGACGATAGCAGGACACTGTAGCAGGTAAAGCCACTGCAACGACAGCAGTAGAGTGGTTGGCCCAGCTCAGCCTCAGCGTCTAGGAGTGAGAGCATTACGCTAGCTACAAGAACTTAAAAACACATACACTATGGACAAGACAAGACAAAGGAGAAGCCGGGTACTAGCGGCGAAGAATTGACATCATTCCATGGACTAGGCTAGGTATATGTACCAGTTTCAGTAGGGATGGGGATATAAAAAAAATATATATAATGTTCACACTAAAAAGTCAATATAGTGCTGATATAAGGTATTTTTCTGGCAAACAAATACGTCTTCAGCAATCAGAGCATGTTTCAGTCCCAAGCGAGTGAAATCATCTCACACAGCAGACGAGTCGGTGGCATGACGCGTACGCTGAGCAGCCCAGAACGTGCCCAGTGCATCTGTTGAGCAGGCCTCGCAAAGACTGGCCCGATGCAGCAGGGGTCGGGCTGGTATCAGCTGCGCCACATGGCTATGGTGCGGTCTTCACCGCCCGTAATGACAACGTTGCCATCGGGGGAAGCAACAATGCTAGTGACGGCGCCTGAAGGGTAGAGACAGTAATATGCACATACATAAACACACACACACATCACACGGGAATAGGGAAGATTTCACGAAGCATGGCCCATGCAATTTGTGCACAAAGGGCGACGGCGGTAGAGCGAGAGCGGGCATGCATGAAAGAGAAGGTTGTTTCGTGAGTGCGAGGGAGTGTGCATGTGTGCGAGTGAGTGTGCGTGTGCGTGCGTGTGTGCGCGCGCGCGCGCGCGTGTGTGTGTGTGTGTGTGTGTGTGTGTGTGTGTGTGTGTGTGTGTGTGTGTGTGTGTGTGTGTGTGTGTGTGTGTGTGTGTTGTTCGGAAGAACAGTTCCCCGGGCAAACAGTATGTAAGTCGTTAGATTGCTTGTAAGAAGGCAACAGCCTGTTAGGATTGCCCTGATTGAAGTATAACATTTACAACAACATGCACTAGCACTGTGTTTGGATGCAAACATACCTTTGTGGATGTTGAGTACTGCCAGTGGACTGCCTCGGATCAGATCCCAGACGAACAGGCCACCCGACTCACTTCCGGCCAGAATGATGTCACCGTTCCAAGCTGCACACCTGAGCAAAGGACGTACAACCACGATCGTTTGAGGATCACAGCCACATGAAACCTACATGTACGTAGTAGGGAGGTTTAGTCCCACGTAATCCGTGTGTACTTTACGTGTGTGCACCACGTGATACTCAGTGACCCACGGACAGCCGTTTTCTCGATGCACGACATACCGTGTATGGAGGCTCACCGACGTTCCGCCAGAACGTTGGTGAAAATCAGAATGGAGCGGATTGTGGAAAAAAAGCTGTGAGGATGCTCTGCTGAAGAAGTTTTCAAAACACGAAATCAAAATATTCAATGAGCTTCGAAGCTTCATTTTTCCTTTCGCTTTCATGCTTTTGTTTTTTGTCGCATGAACACTTTGCTTTTTCGAAGTCGTTCTTGTTGTTCTTGATTCCGTGCGAGGGCTCGCATGGAAAGGGAAAGGTGGTGATACTTGTCAAGTTGATAAAATAAGTTAGACGTGCTGGAAAATCAAAAAGCTCATTATACCCGCTGGCTCGTCTTGAAAGCCCTCCGAGGCGCAACACATTCAGTGCCGACCAATCCATAATCGACACAAACAGAAACCAAGCTCACTTCGAAGTGCTTTCGTTTCTTCCCGAACCCTTGTCCAAGGTGTTTGTGTCCCGAAATAACGTGTTTATTTTTCCTGCTTTCACAAGTTTCGAATCCGTGCGACTAAACACAACATTGCAAACGTGGGTTCATTGTGAGAACCTTACGTGTATCACCAAGAGTACTTGTACCCGTATCCGTTACGTGTAACTATACCTCCCTAATACTACAACAAGTAGCAGAAGAATTGCACTGTGACTGTGCTTGATGCACAGTGGCAGAGCATACTGGAAAACATCACAGAGCAGTATTCATTGGGACTTGGAACTTCACACTTGATGGAGAGAGAGAGAGAGGGAGAGAGAGAGAGAGAGAGAGAGAGAGAGAGAGAAGACACCCGAAAAGCGGAGAACTCGGGTCTTCTATGTGCTGATGGCAGGGGGTCGGACACGCTACGGCCACGACGGTATTGACCGTACCATTCTTCGCCCCAGGTACCCGTGAATCAATAGAACACACGGATGTTGACTCTAATTAAAAAAAATGTCAGCGGAGCTACCCCAACCCCACAAGTAAATCGTGCTTCAGACGGCTGATTGTACCACCCTAAAATACCCCCCCCCCCACGCCCCTGGCTTATGGGTAAAATACCCTCTGACGCCCCTGGCTTATGGGTAAAATACCCTCTGACGCCCCTGGCTTATGGGTAAAATACCCTCTGACGCCCCTGGCTTATGGGTATGTAGTTATTCAGCTACATGTATAATTTATGTAGGTACAAGGAAGGGGTGCTGGAAGCGATATACCCGATGAATGATTGAGGGATCGAGAACTCGAGAGTACCAAGATTGTCTTGGTCAAACATTTTGCAGATTTGTGAATTTGTCGCTGCGCGCACCTGATCTATAGCCGACATAGAACAGGATGTGAGTCATGAGCAATGGGCCAATGGCCTCCTTGCACACGTGTTATTTCATAGCTAGACATAGTGCTGGGATATAACAGGATGTGAGTCATGAGCAGTGGCCTCCTTGCACATGTGATTTATTCGAGCTAGACATAGTGCTGGGATATCAATGGATGCCGAGTAATCATGGCAATGCAAGAACACATGAAACTGACATCGACACACTAGAGTATGGCTTGTGCACCGGCCAAGGACCAACCGGTAGATTGTCACCTACTTGAGGTTTTCTTTCGTGTCCTTTGCGTAGATTTCGGTGGCCGTGTTCACATCGATAACTCTCATGTAGTTATCTGCGCTGCACGACAGAAGCCGTTGGCCGTCTGCGGACCGAGAAGACAAATTCAAAACGGGCAAAAATAACTAATCAGAGTCATGAGAGAGAGAGAGAGAGAGAGAGAGAGAGAGAGAGAGAGAGAGAGAGAGAGAGAGAGAGAGAGAGAGAGAGAGAGAGAGAGAGAGAGCGAGAGAAAGAGAGAGAGAGAAAAAAGAGAGAGAGAGAGAGAGAGAGAGAGAGAGAGAGAGAGAGAGCGAGAGAGAGAGGGAGAGAGGGAGAGAGCGAGAGAGGGAGAGAGCGAGAGAGAGAGAGAGAGAGAGAGAGAGAGAGAGAGAGAGAGAGAGAGAGAGAGAGAGAGAGAGAGAGAGAGAGAGAGAGAGAGAGAGAGAGAGAGAGAGAGAGAGAGAGAGTAGCAGCAGCACAGTGTGCTTCAGGAGTGCACAGGCCAGGGCTAACACAATCACAGTACAGGCCAGGGCTAACACAATCACAGTACAGGCCAAGGCTAACACAATCACAGACAGTACAGGCCAGGGCCATCAGCCTAACACAATCACAGTCTTGGGGCTTATCAGACTGACCGCCAGTACTTAGCTACCCATGTCCAGTGTCATGACCATTGCGCAAGGTATGAATGCATGCACATCACCTGTGAATAGTTTCCAAGGGACCTTGGGAGAAATTCCCAAATCCACAACTAGCCCTACAGCAAGAGGACGGCTATTGCTGGTACAAGCACCGGTAACACACCACGCCAAAGTTACCTGCAGTGACTATGCCAAGAGTACAGTAAACTACGTGTGAAGAGGACTACTCTGACTACTCTGATAAGGCAACCGCTTGTCTCCGAGGACTACTACAACCCGGACCATGAGTAGAGGACTGAAAGCTCTATTTTCTTGTCATTTGAAGCACCCACCCCTCCCCCCCCCCCTGCCCCCACCCCCATCCCCGGTCACCCACACACCCATGCACACATGTTGGGTAACTAACCTGGACTGAACTTGACGCAGTTGACAGTGTCCATGTGGACTAGAGAGCACAACGGAGATAGGGGAAAGCATTTTGACTTCAGAAATCACTTTCACCGTAGCATGGCTTTTTTACAGGACCACCATACCACCACCACATGTAGTGGAGGGCCAACAATTAGCATTCATTCGCTTCTGGAGAATCTAAAAAAACACTACAGGTTGAAACTGAAAAGGTGTACACTGGAAAAGGCTAACATTTCAGTGAAGTCCCCCACGGAATGAGCACAAGAGGGTGAAGCAGTGTGTGAAGAGCTGAGATACAAGCACACATTGTTACCGTCTGTACTCGGTTAGTGCCATCACAATGCCTGAAGAGTCACGGCATAGTAGAGCGGTCGTAATGCGGGTGTGCCAACTTAACCTTACTTTACTCTTTACCCTCTCTTGCAGTGATGCTGCTAGGAATGATAGGCGTAGTCTCTTGCAGTGATGCTGCTGGGAATGATAGGCTTACTCTCTTGCAGTGATGCTGCTAGGAATGATAGGCTTACTCTCTTGCAGTGATGCTGCTAGGAATGATAGGCTTACTCTCTTGCAGTGATGCTGCTAGGAATGATAGGCTTCGCATTACAACAACAACGGCAGCACACAAAAGTCACTCACGTGGAAGCTGATGTAGTAATGCGTTGTCGTTTTCCAGATCCCAGATGTTCATAGCTCCTGAGCAACACAATACAGAGTACACCACAGAATGCAGTGCAGGTAAAGTCTGGTTTAAGCGACCATTCAACATATGGAACCGGCCCTTTATATAATAGCGGTTCTTGAGCATTGCATTAGGCCTCTGAAACCAGAGTCACCACCGGACCATCGAGCCAATTATCGTTGACCAAGAATGCGATAGGCTACCCGGTATACCAGTACATTTTGAAGTAATGTCATCAATAAGTGCAATTCCCAAACAACATTACTTAGTGGAATGGTGCAGTGCAGTGCAGTGCAGTGCAGTGCTGGACAATGAACGTAGCCTAAGCTGGCTGTAGGGTAAGGGAGTCTGGAACCAGACAACTAATGGTTCTTACCGTCGGTCATGCCAGACACGACTAGTGTCGTCGAGGGGTTGATGTCAACACAGCTCACCTGCAGACACAACAACAACAACAACAACAACACCAACAACAACAACACCAACAACAACAACAACAACAACAACAACAACAACAACAACGATTTGAAACAACAACAACACTACCTCTTATTGGCCACAGGCTATCGTGAGCATAAAGGTTCGAAATAACATACAATGCAGGAACAGTTGCCCTTTCATGAAGGCAGTCCCAGAGGCTAGAAGACACTACAACGTGTGATAGTATTAGTAGGGAGTTCAGTTCCGGTCACTGAAAAGCGAAAAATGCAGTCACAGCTCGCCTGTACAAAATGAATGGGCGCCTGGTGGCTGCAGTTTGAGATGCAGTTCGAGGCCCCAGTATCTTCCCCCGCGGCCTCTTCGGCCTTGTCGATGCTATTTTTAGGTAGCTGAGGTCATTACCTTTCCAATGGTGCCACACATGCCATGCTTCCCAAAATAATGCCTCCGCGCTTGGCGCGGATGCACTTCGAAGTACTAATTTCGACCAGATCCGAACTCGGCCCCGCGAGGAACACCCGATCTTCGTGTTCAGCGGCCTCGAATTAGCCTAAACCAAGAGGATTCTAGAACATCTAGGCTCGCGCTTTATCGCGGTAGAAGGAAAATGATCACAGAAACCAGCCCACGGCGATTTCCTGGTGGTAGACGAAAAAAATCGAGCGAACTGCGCGCACGCTGTAGAAGCAGTGACGGTGAAAACGTGTGACTTGTGCAAGTAGGCGCGCACGGCATCCGTGCATACTGCATGCATGCACACATCCTGTATCGCCATGTACGCACCAGATAGTGCAGCGCTGGACGGAAACCACACGGCTCACATACATACTTGCATTTACTTCTGTGACTATTTTCTCTCCCGTTTTCCGATCTTCAATCGACTATAACTTTAGATTGCCTTGGAATTTTGGGTTCAAATTTTCACAGGTTGTTTCTCACATCTTCCCGGTTTAGAAAAACTAGCGTTTTACGTGAAATTCGCGAATTAGGTTTTTCGATTGAAGTCCCTAGTATTAGTAATTTTGTACTTGCACGGAAGTCAACGAAACAGAATCTCCAGAAGAAAGCCAGTTGTATCGGCCTTAGAGACCAAGCAATAACAGAGGTGCCGCTACTGCTGCAGCACTCTCCACAGTCTCACCTGAGTATCATGGTCCAGTTCCGCCTAGACACCGAACAAGACCAGCAGAAGAAACAAACCAGCAAAGCATTTGTTAGTATTGTTTTTTTCCAGAGTGTTAGCAGCGCCGGGGTCCAAGCCGCAGAACCCTGTAAATGGGATCACCGGGATCACCGACTGGAGGAACCTCACATCGAGTGATGCGTCATTGCTGCAAGAATGTACATGTATAATGGTTTCATAGCTGAAATGGCGCATGTTCTTGCGGATCGTGCGACTTGTTGTGGTGTGTGATGGGGATTCGCACGCACCCCTCACTCGTGTACTCTGTGTCCTGAACCTGAGTCCTGACCCATGGTACTTTAACGTAGATTCTATCGTACTCTCCAATATGGTGCATAGCCCACGGTGAGTCGCTGTGATCGGGTACGGTTCTGTGTCTTTGTGGGTCTATTACTCCCGTACCTTTGTGGGTCTCTTACCCCTGTACCTTTGAGGGTCTCTTGCCCCGCACCTTTGTGGGCCTGCTACCCCCGTACCTTTGTGGGTCTCTTACCCTGCACCTTTGAGGGTCTCTTACCCTGTGCCTTTGTGAGTCTCTTACCCTGTACCTTTGTGGGTCTCTTACCCCTGTACCTCTGTGGGTCTCTTACCCCCGCACCTTTGTGGGTCTCTTACCCCCGTGCCTTTGTGGGCCTCTTACCCTGTACCTCTGTGGGTCTCTTACCCCTGTACCTTTTTTTGTGAGTCTCTTACCCTGTACCTTTGTGGGTCTCTTACCCCTGTACCTCTGTGGGTCTCTTACCCCTGTACCTCTGTGGGTCTCTTACCCCTGTACCTCTGTGGGTCTCTTACCCCTGTACCTTTTTATGTGAGTCTCTTACCCCTGTACCTTTGTGGGTCTCTTACCCCTGTACCTTTGTCGTGGCTGTTTTTTTCGCGATTTTCGCTCACCTAAAATGGCGTCGCTGAAGGGGGAAAAATTCTCGATTTTCATGAATTGACTTGAGGAAATTGGATGCGTATCTCAATGGATTCGCCTAGAACATGCTCCATTCACTCCGGTTTTGACTGAAGTCTCGATTTTTGCCTTTGGTATCATCCCAGCTGCGCGTACATGCCTCACACGGTCCACTTCATTTCATTTTCCTTGCCGATCGAGGACATTTCCCACCCGCTCTCCTGCACGTTGTGTTCCATATTTCCTCAACAGTTCTGGCGTTCCTAGCTCTGTTCCCTGTTACTGACCAACTAGTTCAGTTGAATTTCTCGTTGGTACTTGTAGTATCTAAGAAGTACATGGAGAAAATCTTATGAGAATCCGTGCACGCAGTCCGAACACCGTGCGTCAAAACAAATTGTAATTTTTCTTTCTTCTCACTGTAGTCACTGTGCACACATGGACGAACACACGCAGTATCTGCAAGAGGTGTGCCGCTTAGGCGGCAGGAAATTCTCTTCCTGTAAGCAGCCAACCCGTTACAGTGTGCAGAAACACGCTGACACTCTCCTGTCTGCCCTAAATGTCAATGTGTCACAGGACAACCCAAACATACATCCTCCATATATATGCAGTCTGTGTGACAAAACACTGAAAAGAGCAAGTGGCACATCCAAATCCTGTGGTGGTGGTTGTGGTCCTGCCGTGAAATGGCAGCCCCACCACCGCACCCACTGTGATTTTTGTTTGAATCACACTGCCAAGACCAGGGGCAAGCATCAGAAGAAGAAAACAGATTTACGAGGTGCGGCAGCGCCAGACGCAGCAGACGCACACAGTGGGCACGCGTGCGCAACACACAAGAAAACAAGTGGAACAGATGACCTAGGAGCGTCATCTAGAAGTGGCTTGGATACATCCGTGGACAGTGTGCGAGCCATAGCCAGCGGCATGCACAAAGCAAGCGCCGAGCTAACGAAGGAGAGATTTATTGATGAACATGCTATAGAAAAGTGCACTGTATGCAACAATGTTATCGACAATGTAGTCGAAGCAGCATGCTGTCAAGAGCTATTCTGTGTAGACTGCATATGCACATGGCTAGCCAGCAGCAGCCAGTGTCCAGTGTGCACTGCACCTATGAGAGCGTCAGAGCTCAAGCAGCCAGGCAGAGTTCTTGCAAGGATAATCGGCAACTGGTCCGTGCGGTGTGACTTTCACATGCAATCACTGCAAGGTTACCCAGCAGTTGTACCCCTCCAGAGTCTCAAGGAGCACGTAGCAACTTGCTCCTTTAACCCAGCAACAGATACGCCTCCAATTCGCACAGTACGACCGCTTTCAACAGTTGAGGATGTGCTGTCTGCCTCGCCTTCTAAACTGTGCGGTAATGTTGCCGAGCGTCTCACGAATCACTTGGTAGCATCGAAAGTACACGACGGCAGGCTGACGGTGCAAACAGGCACACATGGGAGACCGCAAGTTTATCAGCGCACTGTGGTGAGTAGTTGAGGTGGTTTCCACTCGTTGCCAGCAGCTCGTTGCTGATGCAGAAATCTTGCAGCAGCGGTATCATAGATTGTTTTCGGGATATGCCGACTGCAGCCAACGCTTCAGCCATTGCAACAGCATGTCAGAGGCCGACATCTCAAAGCTGGCTGACTGCATCCAGCTGTTTCTTCAGAAATGCAGAGAATCCATTATCACCCGGCAGCTCGGCAACATACCTCCGAAACTACATCTCTTGGAGGAGCACACAGTCCCATTCACCAGGAAATTTGGAGTCGGTCTGGGTCTACACGCCGAGCAGCGCAGCGAGTCAATTCACGCCAGATTCAACAGGCTGAGCTTCGATTATAACGCCATTCCTGGGACTCTGCAGCGCCTCACAGCAATGTGCCAGCAACATCTCGTCGGGACACTGACACAACATGACGCTGTTCGTCCCGCCACGGCATCAAGAAAACGCAAGGCATCCGAGCTCGAGCAGTGATCCTCAGGCCCTGGACGCAGCAGCTTGGCCATTTCAGCCCTGATCCAGGTAAGAAAAATAACAACGGTACTGCTGACTCCTATTTGAGCTCTGTAGTGACAACAGGAATAGACGTCGTCCAGCAAAAACCTGCTGTGCATGGCTGTCTACCTTCCCCATCCTTTTCTTTCCTTGTTTGTTGTTGTCGAAGCTGAACACTTTTTGTTGTGCGACTTCGAAAGTTTGAATCCTTGTACCCGATCGCGGTGTTTGTTACCTTGACAAATCACAGTTTTCGCGTGAATCCCACAGGATCTTGAAATCTTTTTCAGTTTTCACTTTTCAGAATATTTTTGAATTTCACCGTAAACCTGGGCGAATGCCGCCATATTGTTAAGTGGTGGCCGCGAAACAGCCGTGTTGTGGGTCTCTTACCTCCGCACCTTTGTGGGTCTCTTACCCCCGTACCTTTGTGGGCCTCTTACCCTGTACCTTTGCGAGTCTCTTACCCCTGTACCTTTGTGAGTCTCTTACCCCTGCACCTTTGCGAGTCTCTTACCCCCCCACCTTTGTGAGTCTCTTACCCCTGTACCTTTGTGGGTCTCTTACCCCGTACCTTTGTAGGTTTCATACCCTGTACTCTCTCTGAGTTTCTTAAAAATCCAATGTAGCATGGGCAAGAATACATTACTTACCAGCAGTTCAGGCGGAGCAGGACGGCGACTCCCGGACTTCATGCCAAAGTTCCAAACCTGTGCGAAAGAACAATCACAGCGAACACGCGTTGCATCACGGCTTGCGAGAAGAAGGCAAAACACGCCGTAACACTTTGCAATGCAATAGAAGCCAGCGCACCCAGGTTGTTCGTGCTTCCCCTAGCTGCATCTCATGTTTGGCATTTAACCCTTTCAGGGTCACAGTGCATTTACTACGTCTGGGCACTGAAATTCAGTGCATCAGTACAATTGTGGAGATAGCAACAAACAAATTGTCACAACATTTTTGTTTCTCAACGGATTTTCACAACTTATGGCTTACTGGAAAGCTCCTTTCCTGCTCGTCATCTTCCACGTACTTTCAGAGCATACAGCACCTCAAGGACGCCCCTAGCCTCGCCAACAGTGTCCCTACCGTGCGCCAGTTTGGCATCAAGACCACGCTCAACTATTTCCTTCGGTTTGGGGCTCATACTCAACGTAGAACTACGATTCAAACTGCATCGAGCTCGTGAGATTCAAGCGATTCAAATGATGTACACATACGTCATGCTGCCTTTCACACGTCATTGGGAAATCCCCTTGAATGACTTGAAAGTCGCAAAAATATCACCAGACAGAAAGTAAGAAAATGTTCAGATCGAAATCGCACGTTCAATTTATCGCCGCTCGATCATTTGTTGAGCTATCGCCACACCGAAAACACCTCTGGAAAGCCCTTTCCAAGACCTTTCCAATGAGCTATAGATCTTCGCGATGCGATAATCCGTTCCAGAGTTATCGCTGTTTGTACAGTGATCTATCAGTGCGTACGGTACGTGGACTGTACAAAAAGTATAGCGCGAGTATACTCGTCATTGCCCAGACGCGATGGGGCCTGCATGACGAGTATACTCGTCATAAACCCGGAAAGGGTTAAGTGGTCTTTGTAAAAATAAAAAAATAAAAAAACTTGGCTGACAAAACAACATACACTTAAACTACATACTATAGCGCCGTGCTGGCCAAAGAAATCCAACCTCATGAATAAAATAGCGCCGGGTTCTACGCAGCCCTAGCACCACACACACTGGTCTGTGCACTCGAACGTGGCGCTACTTTATTCATGACGTTGGATTTCTCACAGTCAAAAATATAGCAGGTGTCAGCAGCTGCAAGAAGAGAGCTGAACAATCGAGTCAACATGCAAAGTCGCAAACACAGGAAATGAAACAGCTCACTTGGACGTCGTTACTACCCAGAGTCACACGCAACACTTAATGCGTATCCAGAGTACTGGTCAACGACTCACCTTGACTGTAGAGTCCCATGATGATGTCACAAGACGCTCATTGTTCCAGCACAGAGACGATACTACAACATTAGGGTTAGCACAGATACGCAAAGTTAATACACATAGCAGGATAAAAAAACAAAAACAGTACCAGGAACAAGAACACCAACAGTGCCAGTAGTAGATAACTTTCGCAGGAGAAGACTCAAATATGCGCTCAGTGCACCCAACCAACAGTGGGCTACAGTCATGTTATAGATTGCTGACAAACTGAAAGGGTATAATGAACACGATGACAAGACCCCATACCCCCATCGGCTCACCCACCCACCCGGCGGCCTCATATATGCAGATGCCGTCAGATAGGCACTAGGTTTGCTGCAGTGAAATTCAAACACCGTTACATGCTATCAAGCATACCGTTACATGCTATCAAGCATATATATGTAGTCGCCTGATGATTGCATTGAGCAAGAAACTCCGAGTTGCGACAAACCTGTAAAACTCCATTGTGCCTTTTGTGTATATACTGTAGTATATCTATATATTATATCTCAGCTGCACATTCTAGGATTTTGCTGCAACCCAGCCTCGTGCATGGAGTTGCAGGTGTGGACTTTTGTTGATAGTGAGACGAGCTTGTACGTATAAGCTCACATTCATTCCAACAGACAGACACACACGCACACAAGCATGTGTGCACATGTTGGGTTAGCTTTTGGGCTAACCCTAGTTAGCGATAGGACCGATGCACTGCTCTCTACCTCATGCTGCGACTGAACTGGTTTTACGCGTGCACTCAACTGCTGCGCATGCGCGCCCAAATCGCCTTGGGTAGCTCTTGCTGCGCTGACTTCGGCTTGCGCTTTCCTTTGTAGTGTCACTGAGCAGCCACCGGAATTTATTTGCACACAGACAGACAGACACACACACACACACACACACAAGCGCACACATAAGCACACACACACACACACACACACACGCGCGCACAAAAGTACACAAGGGCCCACGCAGACGGAGCCTTACCTGCATCATCGTGTGCTGTCGATGTACATAACGTGTGTCCATACTCCACCGAGTAGACATATCTAGACACACACACATGTTCACATGCGCATACATGCACATACAGGCACACACACACACACACACACACACGCACGCACACACACACACACACACACACACACACACACACACACACACACACACACACACACATGCAGGTACGCACGCCCACATATCTTATTGACCTTTATTGTAGTATTGGAGATGGTACATGGTAGTTGGTATTGTCTTGCGCACACAATACATGACGATTAGAAATGGAGCGCGGTCATGGAAACCATTCCACGGGAAAATATTCAAACCATGTGAAGAATTCAAACATTGTTCATGAGCCGAGAACGAGTTTGTCAGAACGAAGAATTGTGAGAACAAAGAGGTTGCTTGTAGTTGTAGAGTAGCATTGTTGTCGCTGGTGTAGCAGATCAGGGTACTGCCTTGTAATGCCTGAATAATCCCTCTACAGACTTGTACCGGAATACGGTACTACGATGTACTCTGTTCCATCATGCATGTGCTGCTGCCTTGTGCGCAAGTGCACGACTTGGATGCGCCTGCGCACATATGGTTTGTGATGTTCTTTGATTTGTTGTTCTTTCTTATCGTACTTCCCCACATATAAGCCCATGGGCTTATAAGTGAAAATTTGCTACAAAAAAGATTCGTTGCTGTGTGGACATGTTCGGGCAGAAGCCCATGCGCTTATATGTGCAACACAGGTCTGTCTGTGTCCTAAACAACGGTGTTATCACAATGCTTAGCAGTATATTCAGCTTCCGAGTGTTTCACCAATAGTGTTCAATTATAAGCGCATGCGCATATAATTGAGGGGTGCGCTTCTGTACGGACATAAGCACATGCGCTTATATGTGCGGAAGTACGGTATGTTCTCGAGTTGAAAGGAGATTGAATCCTTTGACAATAATGCAGTAGTTACTTTCTTGTTTCACATAATGACCAGTAAATACAGTCTTATCCTCCCACAGCCTGCTCATGTCAAACAGCAGGCGATGATGATACTGCTGCTTTCTCTGCTGGCAGGTATCATTGCAGCTGCAAAACTTCATTTAGCAAATCTTGAGTTGGAAATGATCCCGCAATCATCTTCTCCAGAAGGACACTAATGTTATCAATGACTCAGGCACACGATTGATACGACGAAGTGCAGGGACTAAAGAACGCAAATATGGGGTACAAGTACAACCAGGCAGAACGGAAGTTTGGTGGCATAATCTCTCATAGTGAGCGTGCACTACTGGAGGATGAAGATCCGATTCCCATATTCAATTTGGGTAATCCGACCTATCCCATGATGCTACCGTACCTTATGAAATAGTGATAGCAGCAGGGGGAGGATCATCTGTTCAAGACCAGTACTTCGCGATTTAAAGTTGCCCAGCCAGGATGGTCAGAGAATGTTAGATCGTTAGGGCGCGTTCAGACTACCGATAAAAAGTGACCGATTGGGAAAGTCGCCAAGGTGATTAGATCACGTGACGTTACTGGCACGTTACCGGTGGGAAAGTTTTACTGCCGCGGCTGCTGCGGCAGTAAACTTTTACCGGCAGTAAAAAAGTGCTCAGGCTGCATGCGCGCTGCGAAAAAAAGGGAAAATCCCTCGTCAGTGCCGCGGTGAGAGCTGAAAACTTCACGGTAACGTTAGTTTGTTATCGGTAGTGTGAATGTCCTTCACGGTTTATCGGCATTCACGGTTTGACGGGGTTCACGGTAGTCTGAACGCGCCCTAAGGCTGAAAGGCAGTAGCACTTACACATTATTATCCCAAGACCCAACCACCACCGTCTTGTCGTCCGGCATGACTGCTAGCGACGATAGCGCCTGAACGAGAACGAGAGAAAGTGTACAATATGATTTTTTACCAGTGGAGCGACTTCAGCAATATGGCATCGTACTAGAATGGCTCTACCAATATACACAGGGCAATCAGGATGGGTACAAGATGCCAGGTGACTCGAAAGACAGCGCACCACTACACTGACCATAGCCGAGAGGTTGATGCTTCGCAGCTGCTGCTGGTCCTCAATTGAATAGACCTTGAGAGTGCAATCTGAGCATAAGACACACACACACACACACACACACACGCATGCACACACGCATGCATGCACACACGTTCACACACACACACACGTTCACACACACACACACACACACACACACACACACATACACCACACACACGCGCGCACACACGCGCGCACACACATACACACACCACACACACGCACGCACACGCGCGCACACACACACACACACACACAGACGATAAGGTACTGACCTCTGACTGGTCTCCTGAGCAGAAAGCAAGTCAAATCAGGTACCTGAGGAAGATGAACAGATATCTCCAGTGGGCATGATAACGTCCGGACATCGGACATTTTCCAGATGTTTTCGGAGGAAATCCGACCAAAAACACTGGGTCCGGACACTTTGACCGGGCGCTTTTGAAAAAATCGAACTACTTCAAAAGCACAGTGATTTGTGTGCATGCTCGCGATGTGTGCTTGTTTTCAAGTGCGCGCGTACATGTAGTACTAACTAGTACACCCGTACCATGAGTCCGTGACCAGGGTTAGGGCTGGCTTGGGCCGGCGTGGGTGTCATGCGCCAAGCCGGATATCAGGCCACGCATGCAGGCTGGTTGAAGCGCGCTTGCACTTGTCGGTTGGTGTCGAGTACACGTAGATCTATAAGTGTACTGAGACTACAGTACTTTTGCGAGTACAATGTAGTCAGTGCTTGCGAGTGTTCAGCCTAGTGAGAGCCATGGTTGCTAGTCTGCGCGGCTACCGGCGCTCTTCAGTGCCACTTCCAGTTCACTCGGCTGTTCTGGAGGCTGCTGAGTGTTCACTGTAAGCGTATGACACAAGTACTGCTGATGTACATGGAGTTGCTTACCTCTCTTTCTTTCTTATCTTTTCTTTTCCTTCTTCTCTCTCTTTGTTTGCCACGGCGACCCCGTGTGCTGTCTGTGACTTTGAGCCTCATTTCACTGTACTACTTTTTTCCCTTTTACGTTTACTTTATACCAGGCGTGGGCCATCCCCTGAACATAGGTGCCACCATTTTTCTTTGTTTCAATAAATGGTACATTCTGTTAAAAAATAAAAAACTTTGCGAGTGGTGAACGAGAGTTGAGCCGTTGTCAAAATGTTTGGAAAGAGGAACGGTGACGGTGAGAGCTCTGCTCCGGCGAAGAAAGTAGCACGCGGAGTGAAAACGTCTACTTGTGACAAGTGGGTTTCCAATAGTGACAAGGAACTGAGTACCTCCGTTTGGCTGAGGTACGAGCGACAGAAAGACGACCGGGGCAATTGGTGGAAATTCTGAAATGCGCGGTGTGCGTCAAATTCGAGGAGCAAGTGAAAAGCAGCAAGAATTTCAGCGAGGCTTTCATCGTCGGCTCAAGAAATTTGAGGACGTCCGGACATGTCTGGCCAAAAATGGAAATGAAAGGACATGCCGTCCGAGCACTAATTTCTTATCACATGCCCTGTATCTCTGTCCTCCATAATCACCAACTGTCCTCATCATAGATGATGAGTCGTATTTTCCGTATCGGCATGGTGACTCTTGATGAGATGCCAGGAAACGATGGTTTCTTCTCCGACAATAAGGAAAACACGCCACCAGATGTAAAGCTCAAGCAAAAGCCAAGATTTGCTCCTACGGTTATGATCTGGCTGGCCATCAGCGAAACTGGTCACTTGGACCCCTGTTTGCGAAGCCGTCAGGGCTGGCCATCAACAGTCAAGTGTACATTGATGAGTGCATTCGAACCCGGCTGCATCCCTTTATCCAGGAGGTGCATGCGAATGATGAAGTTCTGTTCTGGCCAGACCTGGCGAGTTCCCACTACTCGAGAGCCACTCAGGATGCTCTCGCAGAGCTCGACATCGACGTTGTCCCGACGGACATGAACCCTCCAAATGTCCCACACCTTCGGCCTATTGAGAACTTCTGGGCAATTTTGAAGAAAGCAGTGTACGCCAATGGCTTGGAGGCAAATCTGAGACACAGCTTGTCGCCAGGATCCGAAAATGCCTACAACAGTGTAGCAGAAATTGACTGGACACCTGTCCAAAGGATGAGGTCGATGCTAAAGACAAAGATCCGGAAGGCAGCCGACACATCCCCCAGATCAATGATCTACATGCACTATCAACTCGTTGAACAGGGTCCCCCCGACAGACTCATTCTCATGATCAACTCGTTGAACAGGGTCCCCCCACCACAGACAGACTCATTCTATCAACTCGTTGAACAGGGTCCCCCCACCACAGACAGACTCATTCTATCAACTCGTTGAACAGGGTCCCCCCACCACAGACAGACTCATTCTATCAACTCGTTGAACAGGGTCCCCCCACCACAGACAGACTCATTCTATCAACTCGTTGAACAGGGTCCCCCCACCACAGACAGACTCATTCTATCAACTCGTTGAACAGGGTCCCCCCCCACCACAGACAGACTCATTCTATCAACTCGTTGAACAGGGTCCCCCCACCACAGACAGACTCATTCTATCAACTCGTTGAACAGGGTCCCCCCACCACAGACAGACTCATTCTATCAACTCGTTGAACAGGGTCCCCCCACCACAGACAGACTCATTCTATCAACTCGTTGAACAGGGTCCCCCCACCACAGACAGACTCATTCTATCAACTCGTTGAACAGGGTCCCCCCCACCACAGACAGACTCATTCTATCAACTCGTTGAACAGGGTCCCCCCCACCACAGACAGACTCATTCTATCAACTCGTTGAACAGGGTCCCACCACCACAGACAGACTCATTCTATCAACTCGTTGAACAGGGTCCCACCACCACAGACAGACTCATTCTATCAACTCGTTGAACAGGGTCCCACCACCACAGACAGACTCATTCTATCAACTCGTTGAACAGGGTCCCACCACCACAGACAGACTCATTCTATCAACTTTACCTATACATGTAACTGTACAAACCGGCGTTTTATAACGATTCAGATTTTGTGCAAATTTTTGGGGCTGCCCTGTTAATAAGCTACAATGCACTGTAGAGCATGCAATCTGCCTGAAGGCTACCATTTTGCCACAGCATTCGGAAGTTGTACAAGTTTCGGCTCCACAATCCGGTGTGCTGCTACTATTATATATAGCTTCCATGGCCGAAATTGTTGGTATGTCTATTGGCTTTGGGTTCCCAAGCACTCAGTTGTCGAGGTTGTATTGGTACAGTAACTCCGGTTTCACTTCAACGTAACAGCGCAACTAGTATAGTATGCATTCATTACAGCAGCGTGCTGTCTATTCTGGTTACCTCAGTAAGTGTAGAACGTCCATAGATAACTGTCTGGGCTGTTTTATTCCCATTTACTAGTACTCCGTATGGTGTAGACCAGGTGTGCATTGGGGGTCGATTCGAATGGCTTTCCTAGTTACGTGGATTGAACAGTAGTCTGACAAACGTCTTGATTTCCTTCATTCATTCATTTGTGCAGCAAATTTAGATTAATTAATACTTAGCAACCCAAGTCGACAATGTAATTATCATGCACCCCCACCCCCCACACACACACATACACACGAGTAAAGCTTCGGCTTACCTTGCGACACAGAGAACACACTTTTGCAGTCCGCCGAAAGCTTGAGGCCGGTAATTACACTGAACAGGCACCAAAGTAAAAAAGAATGCCAGATTGAGACGAGATAACAAAGCGGAATAACTGCTGTGACAGTCAGATGTGGCAGCTTGAGAGAGCGAGAAGAGATGTAACGGAACCAGCTTCCGAGCATACAAACACACACATACACACACACACACACAAAGGGCAAACGGTGGAGGCAGCACTGCACTCACTCCCTGTGAAGCTTCTCAGTGCGCACACACTTGAGCTGCTCGACACGATTCCAGCCGGACACGGAGGAGTCACGCTCACTGCCGTCCGTCTCGTCCCGTGTTAGCTCTTCACTGGTCGCCGCCGCCTGGCTCTTGGTCATCATACTGTGGCGTGTTATGGTGGGTGAGTGTGCTAGCTCTGTGGACAAATGCGAGGACAGTCGCAGCGCTGTCTTGATGTCCTGTGGTGTTGAAACGGTCTGAGCACAGAGCAGCAGCAGCAGCAGGAGAGAGAGAGAGAGAGAGAGAGACAGAGAGACAGAGAGAGAGAGAGAGAGAGAAGAGAGAGAGAGAGAAAGAGAGAGAGAGAGAGAGAGAGAGAGAGAGAGAGAGAGAGAGAGAGAGAGAGAGAGAGAGAGAGAGAGAGAGAGAGAGAGAGAGAGAGAGAGAGAGAGAGAGAGAGATGAGACATAGCTATAACTATACATGTACAGTCTACACAATCAGTGGAGCAGAATTTCCACATTGAGAAACTCACTGAACTTGAGCAGTCATTTCGTTGCAAAATTTAGACAGTGCATCAACACTTGGTTGCAAATTTCCCTTCAACCGGCTACTTCAACGTGCAGGTAGGCTTGGACATGGCGAAGGAGTATACTAGAGCTGTGCACTGTGCAGCTGATGAGTGATTGTATTGACTGCCCAACATTGTGATTATTGCTATCAATACTTCAACAGTGCTGTAAATATTGCTGCACTGACCGCTACAAATACTGAAGTACAACGAATCATACAATCATGTACATGAGCAGGTACAGCAGGAGTGTGCATAGGTATGTCAGTCTGTTCTGGACTTCGGGTACAGTGCATTCTAGCTCCAGTACCCGAGGTACTGCTCTACTGTGTGTGAACTCCATGGACCCTTTTGACACATTGAAATGTGTTGAAGACAATTCACAACTGTGGACAGGGTCCAGTCCTGATAGGCCAGACAAGGGGCGTCTGAGTGTATTTCTCAATCTCCTAGACTTACTTTTCTTGCGGGATGCGGCGACGTGAAGAGCTGCTTGGGCGTCTGGCCGAACTCGGTGATCTGCACCTCCAATGATGCCCGCTCGTTGGGGTCCGTAATACTACAGGTGAACAGGAGATAAGAGTGCACGTGAACAGCAAATGAAGTTTCCGAAAGCAAGTCGCACCAGAAGGCTGTGTGGTACTTAGCTGGTCAAAAACACATACTGCACAGCATATACCGGTAATACAGTTCTGGGCAGAGAAATCCCACGTCATGAATAAAGTAGCGACGCGTTCGAGTGCACAGACCGGTGTGCGTAGTGCAAGGGCTGCGTAGCACATAATAAAGTAGCGACGTGTTCAAGTGCACAGACCGGTGTGCGTAGTGCAAGGGCTGCGTAGCACCCAGCACAAGTTGATTCCTGCGGTCGGAATTCTTTGGCCAGTACTGTATATGCTAATCCGCATGTATTCTACGCAGCAATCACTGTACATACACGTGTAGACAGGTCAGGACACAGGTGCACTGTACTCAGTGTGTGTACATAGGATTGCTCAAGCCTGCATATACATGTACACACACGCCTGACGTCGGCGCCACGTACCTGGCCAGATCCACCGCGCCTTCGTACGTCAGGTAATAGAACACTACACAGCAACACATAATCACACAGATAAACATATGATAGAGATGAGCAGCTGGAAAACTATGACACTCTAGTTACACATATCACACTCAGCACAATTCTTCCAGGGTTCATGGTCTGTAGCCACTAGCAGTGTTCTTACACCCAAGCTTGACTACACCAAAACAATAGCACAGTGAAAATACCAAAGTGCCATAGTGTACGCCCCACAAAACACATCACATCACCACAGCTTGTGCAACATACAATTGTCCGCTTTGACAGCCTCTTCGCCGCGCTGTTGATAGCCAAAGATGAGGTCGATCCACTCGTGGATGTGCTGTGATACGTATTCGCACTCCAGGGCCTCGCGCATCTTTCTAATGAAGTCATCTCCATCTGATCATCAAACACAATACAACAGCAACAGCAACAGCAACAGCAACAACAACGACGACGACAACAACAACAACAACAACAACAACAACAACAACAACAACAACAACAACAACAACAACAACAACAACAACAGCAACAGCAGCAACAAAATGTGAGAATAAAGAATTTCAAACATACAACAGCTGTTTATGTAGTCAAACATGTACAGCCTGCATTCAACTTGAAAGTAGCCAACGCAACATCTGCACGCCGATCCCAAGATTGACAGAGAATTACTCTAGTGCACACATATCATCTCAAAAGAGTAGAATTGATCAAGTGTACTGGCACCGTGCAGGCAGGGGAAGGAGGAAGGTGATTTGGCATTTTACCTTTTGCCCAGGGTGGCAGCAGGACATCATCGACTTTGGTACGATCTTGCCGACTTCCAAAGTCTAGGTTCTGGAGAGAGAGGGTGAGAAAGAGCGAGAGCGAGAGAGGGGGGGGGGGGGTATATTAGACAAAAGCTCATGCACGTCACACAATATACAGGCGCGCAACTGCCAAAGCCTGGGTCTGCTCAACAGGAAGACACATGCGGTAGGCTAAACAAAATTACAGCTGAACGGCTGGAAGCTATCACAGATTCTTTATTCACAGCAATGCATAGGGAATCAGTAGATGGCATATTATTGAGCACTGCTGCAGGTCTGCAACGGGTCTGCGTACCTGAGTATTGAACATGAAGTCACTTGGTAACGAGTAGAACTCCGGGATAAGCTGGCAAGTGAAGAAACAGGTGCACACGTACATACACATACCATGTCCACACACACACACACACACACACACACACACACACACACACACACACACACACACACACACACACATGCATGCACACACACACACACACACACACACACGCAAGCACACATGCACATAAACACATCCCCACACATACAAACACACACACAAATGTACACGATAACACAAAGGTGTTCACGCACACATGCACATGCACACACACACACACGCGCGGGCGCGCACACGTACACAAACACCTACTAGTAGAACAGAAGCAAAATAGTACACATGCAGCAGTGGCGAGTGACAACGCAAGGACGATAGCCTGCATACGTTCTACCTTTGTCATAACTCTACATGTACTAGTACCCACAGGAAACCAAGTCTATGAATGGGATTCAAATACATGCAGCGCCAAAGAACAGCTGCAATGCACGGTTAGTAGCAGCAGTAGCCACAGTACGTAACGTACCTCCTTGACATCAGCATTGCCACACAAGCAATTTGTCCATGTTTCTCCAATGCTGCATAGACACACAGACACACAGACACACGCACACACACATACCGTAACTCAGTCAAACGCCGTCTGTCCCATTGGGAAAGTCAAAGTTTGCACGTTAGGTGCTATTTAGCGCTGTGTAGCTTTAAATATATTTCCTTTTTTACGGCTCTACCATCGAAATGACCCTGCACCCCCCCCCCCCTGAAATTTAGAGTGCCGGTTTTAGTTTTTAATAGTGTATGTGTCACGCATGCATGAACGGACGTGACAGACACAGACACACATACGCTCAGGGTAAACTCTTTTCGTCTCGTCCTGCATGCCGTCGATGACTCCTTCGCAAGGCCTCGTGATGGGTCCAACAGCAGAAAACAGAGTCAGAGTGACGACACCCGAAGTTCGTCCTGTAGTCTGCTCTGTTGACTTTCCGCTGTGGACATCTACTGGGAACTGTCCCAGGGACGACCCTGGAATCTCAGAGTCGTCCCTGAGAACCGAAAACTAACAAAAACTAATCAAACGATGAGAGCTACAAAATTCCTAACTGACTCTTGTACAGTCAAGCAACACACACGCACGCACACACACACATGCACATGCTGCAGTATCACGGCACTGGACATACTGGTTAAACAGGCGATCAGCTTGATCAAAACGACCGTTCTGCAGGCACAGCATGTACTCGGGTGCTGCAGCAAGAAAACAAAGGGGAAAAGCAGCAACATGGGAATCAGGCCTGATACTCTGGGTACCGGTATATGCACGCCATTCATTGACCAGACATACAAGCGTGATCGGTAAAACACTAACAAGAGATATTCAGCCTCTCCGAGTAGGTTCTTGCTCCACCAACATAGAGAATCTGAACCAACATTCCCTGGGACTTCACACAGTTTTTTAAAAACATGTTCTAGTCCTCGTGCCAGAGTGGCAAAGAAGTTTGAATGCATTCCGCCAGGAGCTGAGAACTAGTGAAATGTTAAAAGATGATGCAGCGGAAGACCAGGGCGCCCGAAGAAATGATGGAATTTACAACCTGGGTGCCTATCATGCCACCGTGGCTGATTAAAATCACCCACAACACATGTTTACTAGTATTGGCACTACGCCATTATGAATGTAGAATAAAAATAAACGTTAGAAAACCAAGACTCATCACAGAGATGCATAGTCATCACAGAGATGCATAGTCATCACAGAGATGTGCGCACATACCTATTCTGACCAGATAGAATAGAACATAGCCTGGTGTCGAGTAATGAGACCCGTACAGGAACTTTGGCTCTGGCATTTCCTTGTAGCGCTCCTTGAACTGCTCCAGACGTGACTCTGTCATGGCACCAATCGGCTTGCTCAGGTCACGGAACGTTGCCGGGTTGCTTAGGTCTGCATGCAACATCAGCAAGATGCAGATGTGTGTCAATGACTCAATGCATACACATTCATACAAGTACATGCATTTACATACAATTACACATAATTACATACATACATGTACATACACTGAACGGAGGCAAAATTCATACTCTAAGTATGCTCACCTAGTTGCTTTGATGCGTAATCCGCAATGACCCACGGGAAGACCGGATACTGAGTCAGATCGTTGAAACTACGATCTGCCATGCTACACCAACAACACAAAGACAATGCCAGCATCAGAAGCATCAGAAGCAGCAGCAGTCACGACAGTATCGGCAGCAGCAGCGGCGGCGGCAGCAGCAGCAGCATAGACAAGAACAAAACACCGCAGTTGAACTATCAACAACCACTTCATACATCCGCATAGGTAGTGGCTGCAACGGGATAATACCATTGCAATGCTTTACGGGACCTGTGTCAACACGCAACTCTGTTTTCCAAACCATGGTTTTCACTTCTCCTCCTATTCTAAACTGACACTAGTGGACTGATGGCTGTTTGGCGCGTGTGTTGCCTGGAACCGGATTATCTTGCTTGGTGTGTAATCGTGCGGTGACAAGGCTACTGGTAAGAGGGACGGGACAAGCTGCATGTGCAGTGAACATCGGCAGCAGCAGCAGAGTGCTTACCTGTTTAGGTACATGAGATAATCATAGTTGGATATGACGCCGTTCTGCCACTTGAGCGTCAGGTTCTCCTGTTCCGTGTCCTCAAGGCTGATGTCCGGCTGAGCCAAAAGCTCCTTGTAGAACATGTTGCGCTCCGCTTCCGTACCAAACACAAGGTAGATGTGGAAGCCGTCGGATGAATAGATTTCAATGCCCTGCGTGACACAGACAGGCAGACAAATAGACAGACATTGAGCAAGGGCATGATTCTCCACATGAGGACACACCAGCAAAGGTTCAGCTAGGAATCCATCACGCACAGCACTAGGACCATTCTGAATAATATATATGGTCAAACTTCTCAAAACGTTTACATTCGTCAGTATTAAATCTTGGTTCGGCTACCTACTACTGATGTATGAGACAGATATTTCGACAGGCAGACGCACACACGCATACACACATAGCGTGTGTGCATAAAGCATGATCACCGTAAATCTGGAAGCTCGCAAGCAACGACCACAGCAGCGGCAGTTGATTGATGACCAACATCAGGAGAGGCAGCAGGCAGCGCAGCACTACAACGTGGTTCCTAGGAAACCCATAGCATACACTTATATCTAATATACCTAGGAACAGGAACAACGGTTCAAAGGAACAGAAACAACCAAAGTACATACCACATGCTGGAGAAGATAACGTCTCTTGATAACTCGACTGATGTCACTCAGCTTGACCTTGTGAACCGGCACCTGTAGAAAAGACAAAGAAGAAATGCCCCTTTGTCAAACGGCTGCGTGTTACATCCAGGAGATGAACTATTCAAGAAGCATGTAAAAAAACGTGCAAGCACATCTCCAACTCGGGCAACGTGAGGCTTCACATGCACAACATGGGTGTGTTGGGTAATACAATCTGCTCACACTCCCATTTCATCGTGCGAAGAAACAAGAAATGCATGGCACAACAAGCTGCTGCACATTTCAGTGCAGAGAATTCAGGGCCTGAAAAAAGATGCCTTCGTATAACGTACAAGTAAGTGCAACATAGACGTTTTATTTAAAAAACGTGCACCCCAGACTTCTATGGCATTGTACCAAGTACAGTTGTGCTCGGTGAAATCCTACCCTAACTGGCCTAAGTGCAAAACTGGCGCCCTGTACCAGTTTTGAATACATCATTGTATTTGTACATGACATTGTGTACGTCCAGCCGCATTCGTGCCACTTCCAGGGTGTCAACGGCCGTGCAAAACGAGGGCGCCAAATGTGCACTCTGGGTCGGATTTCACCAATCGCAGCTGTGCATGTAGCGTATGAACATGCACAGCTCACACCATACTACACACCGGGTCAGCGTTGTTGAACGGCTGAAAGTAGAGACGAGAGTTGGTCAGCATGATACGGCCGGGGTTGCACACCAAGGGAGTGATACGATCACCTGTAACGTGTCAACACAAAGAAAGAACATGAGAGACTATGAAATGATGGCCAGGCTACAATCGGGAACGCTAACTGGAAATTCCAAAACAACAACTTATTAGCAATTGCCAACAGCACAAGCAGGCAAGGCAATATTTAGACAGTGGCTGGTGAGTCTAACAACCTGTGCACGCCACACATTGCCTCAAGACCCTAGCAGCAATGCTCACACATGCACTATGTAGTACCTGTTGTCTCCAGCACAATCTTTTCATACAAGCTGTCCAAGCTACACAACACAGACAAGAGAGAGAGAGAGAGAGAGAGAGAGAGAGAGAGAGAGAGAGAGAGAGAGAGAGAGAGAGAGAGAGAGAGAGAGAGAGAGAGAGAGAGAGAGAGAGAGAGAGAGAGAGAGAGAGAGAGAGAGAGAGAGAGAGAGAGAGAGAGAGAGAGAGAGAGAGAGAGAGAGAGAGAGAGAGAGAGAGAGAGAGAGAGGAGAGAGAGAGAACACACACAAGAGAAAAAAGAACATGAAACAGAGCAAGCTAATATCCACAAACAACACAAAGACCTTTCTCACAAAGTGCACGTGACCTGACGCCCGAGGCGCAGCATAAGGCAAAAGACCACTGCATGGTGGCCTGAAAAGTTACACAATTATAATTTAATCTACGTTCCAACAACAATTTAACAATAGCAATAAAAAGGATAAACTGCGCACTGCTACTTTCTACACTCATCAAGGAAAAAGCTGGTGAGTACGTTCCAACAACATTTTCTTCTCACACTAGTCCATGTTGTCGGTTATTTCTGTTTTCAAACGTGTCAAAACACTTCATGTGCTACATTTCATACTTCAGCGTCCTTGGTACCAACTTGATTTCGTTTTCATAGTCTTGCTAAAATGTTACACTTTCTCTCTATATATACGCGTATAGAGGAGATGCAATGATGTCAAATCCGCCTTATATGTGCGCGAGGTGAGTGACAAAATGCCCATTTATGGGTTAACGTATTGCATATCCTCTACGCCTCTACTCCATGCGCTGCTCTTCAGCCATTCACCACTTTATAGAGATTCTCTCTATATACTTACACTGTTATTTTTTCCTTCATAACAATACGATAATTATTATTCCAACTGATGACAATCACACGAAAACGTTCTTGGAACTTACCAACCAACTTTGCCTTGATGTGTGCATAAAGTATAAATGCACAGTTTATCCTGTGCATTGCTATAATTCTAGTTCATTTTGAAGTAATTTACTGTATAGCAGGAAATTTTCGGACGGAAATATTTTCGGACAGCCGAATTTCGACCTTTCGTACGGATTTTATTTTCGTACAGTGCTGCATGCTAAATGCACGTGTTCGCATGCTGTACGGATGTATAGTGTCCATAACTTCACAGGAACAAATTTTAGTACGGAATTAATTTTAGTACAAAGGAGGCCGTGTACGAAATTATACGAAAATAAATTCCGTCCGAAAATTTCCTGCTATACAGTAGTTGTTCATGGCCATTATGTCGACTATCTCATCGTGGTGTACGTCGTGTAGATGATCGGAGTTATTTCACAACATTACCTGCTATGTCGTCGTCCTGCCCGGCCGACAGCTGTACAAATCATGCTTCAGCAGATTGCTCATGCCCCCCCCCCCCCCCCCCCTTATATTTTTAGATTCCCAAGATCAGATCGAGAACGATGTCAGAAGTGGGAAGCTTCAGTATGGCATCGCCGTGGCTATCCGACGGTATGCACATGATATCTGTGGGAATCGTTTCTTGAACAAAGAACCCTCGAACTACTACTAGTATCTACATGACGTGGACTACATCTCCACAATCGTGGATTGCAAACCCAAAGCACAAGAGCAAGCTGTTCAAGTTGATGCCAGGAAAAAAACGACTCTACCAAAGGGAGCAGAGGAAGAGAGCTGAGTCTGCTCAAGCTACTGCTGCTGCTCAAATAGAAGAAGAATTGCCTGAATCTGAACTTGTCCGTGACAGTGGAGATCTGCTGATTCCCCATGATCGGAGACCACTGATGGTCTTGTTGCTTGTACAGTATTTGGTACTCGGAGTAGGGTCATTATTAATAGGAGACACGTGTTAGTGAGGTGACCAGTGAGCTGGACGCCTACAAAGCAGCAGCAGCCAGTCGCAAGCAGTCACGTTCTGCAAAGGATCTAGAAAAGGCAAGGAGAGGTTGACTGTGTACCTGTACTACGGATCGGTGTTCCTTCTCTTTTAGGTCACAAGCTTGTTTCGTGTGGTGGTGGTGGGGGTGATATCACTGGTTATTCAGCCCAGACGAACCTGCTCGTAGATTTCGAAGTTGTTGAGTACACAGAGACGAAAAGCTCTGTAGCCATGGAGAAGGTCAGATTTTCCAGAGTTCTGAATTGTTGAAAGGAATCCCTCGCAGTCGATGTCATTGTGACAGGCAGAGGCCCTTCTATCAAAGCCACCATACGGAATGAGCACCCTGCAATCTGCCACCAGTTTGACGTGTGGCACTTTGCCAAGCGTGCTGCCAGCAAGCTGCGGTCTGCTTGCCATCGCAAGAGCCATGCTCCACTACTGGGTTGGATTCCAGCCTTCATAAGCCAATTCTGGTGGTGTTGCAGCAACTGTGATGGCAGTGCTGACTTGTTGAAGGAACATTGGCAGTCAGTATTGTACCACGTCTGCAACATCCATGCATGGACGGGAGGACAGCTATGCAACACACGCGCCCATTCTGCATTGAAAGATAATCTGATTCGCTCTTTACACTGGCTTCCCTTCACTTCCTTCTTCAGTTACCGGTCTGGGAAACCAGATGCGGTGTAATCAGAAAGAAGAAGCAAATCACTCCGCAATAGGTATCACGGGTCGAATAACAATGCAGTGTGTAGGTAGATAGATTGAGTAAGTCGATGAGTTCCTGGCAGTGATGACGCGGCCGTGGCTAGGCTTGCTAGTGGAAGACGTTTGTTTCCAGTTCAGCTATTCTGGCACCTACTTCTCAGAGTTTCACCGGGAGGATAGTGTTCTGTCCAAAGAGTTGCCTTTAGTGCTTTTCTGGCCATCTGATGAGCAGGTTCGCTTCCACAACCCAATGTAGTTTGCTAAGTATCCCAACACAAGGGTCATAATTGTCTGTTTCGAGCTGTTCATTGAGCGTCCATCTGCTCTCCGTGTGAACTGCCAGATGTTTTCACGCTACAAGAACCATTCTACGTTCAAAGCTCTGATTGGCATCAGTCCCGGTGGTGTTATGACATATCTATCTTAGTTGATCACTGGTCGTGCATCTGACAAGTTCATTGTGCCGCACAGTAGCTTCCTTGAGCTTATTGAGGCCGGGGATAATGTGATGGCTGACAAAGGGCTCGAGATTTGGGATCTTCTTCTGCCTAGACGTGCTCCCCTCAACATCCCACTACCATTCCTGGGCCAACACCAAAGCCAGTTCACTGCCTAGGAAGTGGATGATACAAGCTGCATTGCTCCACTTTGTATCCAAGTTGAACAGGCAATTGCCCGTCTTCGGCGTTTCCGGATTTTACATGGGGCACTCCCCATCACCCTTGCCCCTATTGCCAATGGCATTGCTGCGGTCTACACTCTCGATACAAATGTTTCTGATCTTCTGGTAGCAGATGAGCACTGAGCTTCCCATCGACTGGCACTAGTGAAATAGACATAGGCTTTCATAGACTTTAAGTTGCTGCAGTGACGTTTCCGCAAGTCGAACAAGGGTCTCCCATCAACTCAGTCTTCTTATGATTGCTGCGGACAATTTTGAAACGTCTACACACCACCTCAATGAGACTGCACTGCCTCGACAAGCTCCTCGGGGGATGCCGTGTCGGGGGGGGGGGGGGGGGGGGGGGAGGAGACAGGAATATGTCTACTATACAATGATTGTTCTCAGGGCAAATCATGTACGCTCAGCACAAATCACTCAAGTATTTTTCCTTGGGCGTCATGTCATGCTCACTTTGGGAAAGTGGTCTATGGAACCTCATAGCATAAACACGTGCACCTCTCAAACAGCAAACAGAACTAGGGATATATCTGCAACACTCAGTAGTCTACCAGCTCTCTATATATGTTCACTCCTCTATTATGTCATCACCTGTTTACTTCATGCTATATGGCCTCACTTCGACTTTCTCTATATAACTCCAGGTCATTCTACTCTTGTAGTAGTTGAGCACTCTCATGTGGGGCAGTGCCTTTGCTGTTTGCATTACGCAGAGCTCACTGACTTGTCAGTTTGAGCACTCTGGCAAGGTATGTTCGGGCCTGATTTAAATCTGGCTTTGGAAATATTATTTTCATTGCTATCAGGTTCGGCCTCATTTTCTCTGTGCTGCGCTGAAGAGTTCACAAAGAACGAAACAGCATACTGTCCGCAGATTGAGTAACTCCAGGTCATTCTCTATATAACTCCAGACGCGACTTTCCCTATACATCTCCACTCAGGTTGAGACTTTCTCTGTACGACTCCAACTCAGATTGCCAACTTCTCCATACAAAACTGAGTTGGAGTCATACAGAGAAAGTCTCAACCTGAGTGAGATATATAGGGAAAGTCGCGTCTGGAGTTATAAAGAGAAAGTCGCAGTGAAGCCATATAGGCACGAAGTAAACAGGTGATGACATATAGAGACAGTGACGACAAATAGAGAAATGATGCCATACTGAGTGTAACAAATACATGTACATATTTCTTGAGAAACCGAACCGTCACTACAAGAAAGCTTACCAGCCAGTGTTGAAAGTGACGCGTGCTTGCCGTGATCGCACTATTGACTGCACCTTTACACACACACACGCACACATACACACACACACACATACACACATACACACACACACACACACACACACACACACACACACACACACACACACACACACACGTGTGCATACACATGCACATATACAGCCACAATATGACAGGCAAGTATGAAAAGCTGATCTCGAGTGCGCTGCATTCCTCTCAGAGCGTTACATTCATGTTGATAAAAGCAAGGCGGCAGGAGAGACGAATGGCATGCCTCCATCAGTTGTGAATGAAGTAATGAAGTCAGGCCAGCCGTAGGCCAGACTTAATCAAGGAGGCACCTACGGGAAACCCAGAGAAACGCCAACCCTGGAGGGCACACTCCAGCCCTGGGAGGGAACCCCCAAACCTGGAGGGCACACTCCAGCCCTGGGAGGGAAACCCCAAACCCGGAGGGCACACTCTAGCCCTGGGAGGGAAACCCCAAACCTGGAGGCGACACCCCGGCCCTGGGAGGGAAACCCCAACCATGGCTTACCATCATGTTCTGCTCTGCCGTTGGCAGCGTTGACGCCCTGTACAGCTGCAAGGTTAGCAGCAAATGACACAGAGTACGAGATTAAATGAATGAAGAATGATCACGTCAAACAGTACACTCCAATCATTCCTGCAAAAACTGCCACGTCAATAGCACAACTCTACGTATGCTCCCTGGACTTCTCTGGCACAACACAAGTCTAGATAGAGCTGCTCACTACCACTGTGGAATACTGTGCATACTCACTTGAGTGATCTGAGGGAGAACATCAGAGCTGCTCACATAGTTCAGAGCAAAGCGAAACTCCGCCACCACCTTCATGCATACAGCCAAGTGCAATCAAAAGGTGGACAAAACGGACAGAATGGCATGCACACGCACACACGCACACAAAGTTTAATTGAATAGAACACAAGTGTCATTCGGGCACTTATGTAATGGCTTGTCACTCGTACACAGATAGACAAGTACATGCTGTCCCTATTCCCAAAGTGTGCGGCTTATCGCCGGTTGGCTGCATGAGTAACATACACACAATGCAAAAATACACTTCAGAACATAGCTGCGCATCTTGTAGCACTAGTTGTGAGCAGCCGAAATTGCCTCAGCTCGAATCTACAACCTTTCCAGCAATGTTCATATCCGAAAATGGCCGTGAAGAAGTTCGAATGCTATGATACAAGCATCAAGACAGTAAACACATGCCGTAAAACTCGTTTCACCCACGTGCACCTCACATTCAAGTGTTGGTTTTTTAAACATGCAATGCACGACTTTGCATCAGCTATTCCCAGTCAACTGTAATGCACGTCGTCGCAGACACCGGATAGATGGCTGTGGCCTTTCAGTAACAACGACGTTTGATAGGAGTGCTTTTGATGACTGATGTTGAAACGAATACCGTATTTTTCGGAGTATAGTGCGCACCTTTATAACGCGCACCCCAATCTTCATTGGGGGTGCGCACTTCAATCTTCATTGAAGTACATGCATTTCATATTCGGAGCATAGTGCGCACCTGCGATTTAGGGCCTAAAATAGCACATCTAAAGTGCGCACTATACTCCGGAAAATACGGTACAGTATTTTGACAATACTGGCCGAGGCGTTTAGTAGTTTGTGAGACCTGAAATTTCACCCAATTTGAAAAAATCCACACAAAATACCTGAAATGATGTGGCGTTTATTTCAGACAGGCGCTTATTTCAGACAGGCGCTAATTTCCGAAAGCACGGCAATAGAATAATCTAGAATGTTTGTGAGTTGAACGAATACTCGAATAATCGTAGGAATTCGCAGAAATCGAAAAAATAGCTTTGTGCACGAGTCGAGTTCATTATGAATGTGCTATCCCCGCGCGCGTCCAGCGCTAGCTAGTTGTGTACATGTACGGGGATCGATCTGCATGCACGAGTGTACATGTAGCAAAACAGTGACTACAGGACCAACAAAGACAAAAGAGAAAGAATCCTGAAAAGTGGTCGAATCGTAGATAGTTGTTTTTACTTGCTGTTGCTTGTCGCGAACTGACCTTGCCCTCGGATGTGTGCTGCGCGACTCACAAGCATGTCAACTACAAAGCAGAGTTCTGTGTGGAGCAGTTTCGACAAGTTTGATGACGGCAGCGGGCAGGCTGCTGCAAGACAAATTTCCAGAGGTGACTATGACTCGCAGTCCTCATAAAATTTGCCGTCAATGTCAATTACACTGAAGAACACGTTGTGTATCTACTTCTAAGTATGATGTTTTTCAGGGTCAATGCCTTAGCCAGCAGTACTGACTGTGGCCTGTGCTTGCCACCGGCTGCAGACTGGCACTGCGCTGCGCCACGTCATGGACTTGCCGGATGTAAAGAACATCCTCATTGCACGCTGCTGCCTTGTTGGGTACTTTAAGCACAGCAATGTCGCCAGCCATGCTCTTCGGGAACGGCAAAGTCATAAACAAGCAAGCTCTTCAGCTTGTTTCTGAGATGGCAACTCGCTGGAATAGCTCCTATGGCATGGCTCAGTGCATGTCCGTGCTCAAAGACACAAAGTGTGACAAAAGCCAGCGACCATGCTTTGTGCCTCTCACCAGCCCAATGGACGTGCATTGAGGAGTTGTGTGACCTGCTGAAATGTTTCAGGAACGTTACTGTGATGTGGTCCTCAGAGCGAGATGGGACAATGTCCACCGTCCTGCCAGCTGTGATTGGCCTGGCTGAGGAGTGCGAGGCTGACGATGGTGACTCCCTCTTTGTGGCTGCAGTGAAGATCAAGCTGAGGAGTGAGCTGGAGAGGAAGTTCAACTTCTCCAACGTTGATCCGGACTCGGCCGAAGCACTGGCCGCTGCACTGGATCCGCGGTATCACAGCCTCACATTCACGTCACACGATGACCGCCAGGCTGTGCACAAGCAAGTTGAGCACTTGGCCCGCGAGCACAGTGTGTCCCGTGTCTTCTCCACGGTATCTGATGCCAGTCAGGAGGTTGATGTGGAGCCAGCGGCCAAGCGTTCCTGCATTGCCGTGGGGCTAGCACCAACCAGGGCATCTGTGCTTGCCCGCCTCACCGGAAAGCACAACTTCCAGGCTGCATCAAAACGGAAGGAGAACTTCTCTGTCGCAAAGCAGATGAAGCTGTTCCTAGAAGGCGACGTTTGTGACGGGGACAGCAGCCCACTTGAATGGTGGAAGGCACGTGAGGCTACCTTTCCTGACCTCGCAGCCTCGGCAAGCAGGTTCTTGGCAGCTCTCACCAGCTCAACTGCTGCAGAGGAACTTTTCGGCGACAGAAATATTGACGGACAAGCGGAGGGCAAACCCGGGAAGCAGGAACATTAATGCCATCTTGTTCCTCAACAAGAATGCTAAGATCTTGAGGTCAGTGATGGCATCTCAACCAGTAGCCACCTATCCCGACATCGTTCCGCCATCGTCTCAGCTAACCCAGCTCACCTCCGATGACAGCGACTGCGAGGTTGTGCAATGGTCATTCGCCAGCGACTGATTGCTGATGTGTTGCCTTCCTGCCAGCACTGGGCAGCACCACGACACTGCTACGTGTATA
>NC_088643.1:24225812-24273312 GCF_964019385.1 Sycon ciliatum
TGCATAATATTATATCGTGCGCCAGCATAGCCAGAGCACTGAGCACACATTCTCTTGTATTGTGATAGTGTCAAGGAACAAAAAATGCTGTGCGGACACACTCCCAGCCATTCAAACACCTGCGAGTGGACGCAAAGCTCCCCACCACCCCCACCCCACCCGATAGGATGGACAGAAAAATGTGTTTGTGAACAGTCAGGACTGACGCTTCGTCTGAACACCATTTGGTTTCATCATCAATCCGGAACACTGGCAAAAAATACACCCAGGTAGCATGTTCGACTAAAAGAACCCCCAAAGGATCTTAGTGGAAAGAAATGGTCGTTCCGCAATCCAAAAAAAGATGGACCATATCAAAATTGTATCAAAATTGTATCATTCTGAAAGTTGAGGACAGCCCCCATTGCTTTGCGAAATTGATTGTTCAGCACTGAGAATGAAAAATAAAAGAAAAAATCATACCGTTCTTGGTTGCTTTGAGTTTGGCGGCGAGCAAACGCCATTCTGGACAGGCTCTGTAGTGAACGGGGTGAATTTCTTGATCCTTGGTGTTCCGCCGAGACACTGGTAAACAACAAAATCACTTCATCAAACTACATGGTAACTAACTTTGGACAACAAATCAAAAACTCTTGCGTCGGCACACCCAACCAAGCTTGTTTGAAAACAGGAGTCAGGAGCGTCCAGTTGACATGGTTGAAATCGGAGTTTTCTTCGGCTAGGCTTTCAAGACGCGTCGACGTCATAATGAATCTCACATATCGATCAATCACGTCACATTCACTGGACACGTACTCAAATCAAAGCATGACGTCAAAGTTGTGAAAATAATTGCCGCGCCGGCGCCGCTGCGACCGCGTTCTGCATCGCGCTGCACTAGCTCCAGCGCTAGCGGCAGACTCGATCGGGATGCATCGATGTGGATCCGTCACATCATGCACTCGCTGCATATCATATGCACTTCGTGACTGGGTGCGTTGCACTCGGTAGCGCTAGGAAACTAGCGCGATTTGCTGCTTGGCAGATATGAAAACGCGATGAAGAGCACAACAAGACTTGAAAGACATCGAAAAGGCCTTTGGCTTTGATTCGTTTTGAACATCGCGCATGCGTCACCAGTTCTGTCGAGTTCTGACGAGGACGAAATGGCGTTGGTCGGTCGCCTTGTGAGGCCAAGTGTCCTCCGATGTGGGGCTCGAAATGCCTACATATACACTGAGAAGGATTGCTTTGGGTGCATTGGAGGCCCTCTTGGAAACCCAGCTCCTGTAAATAGTGAGAACCCGATTTACAGGAATACTGAGATCGATGCCTTGACTGAGAAAGCCAAGGGCGATTGGAAGAAAATGTCTCCTGAGGAGATCAGAAAATGTAAGGCATTCCTGCCGGAGTAGCTGTATTAGTGGCCAGAACTCCATGGTATGTTCTGTGTTCTACTGTGCTTCAGTGTACAAGATGCACTTTCTGGAGACAGTTGCCGATTCCACTGCCAACACTGGAGAAATTTGGAGAGTTGTGGGACAGTCGCTGGTTTGCTGCGCTATCTCCCTGGTCTTGTTCATGCTCTATGAGCGTAATGGTATGTCACTGGAGCTGTGCATCTGCCTTTAGTGGTATTATACTGGTCCTGGTAGTGGATGTACACTAACCTGATAGCGGAAGGCAATAATTTTTTAGGGAATTGAATCTTGAGTAAAAATCAGTAAAAATACAAAATAAGTACCGTATATTCTCTATTATAAGCGCCGTGCGTATATTTTTTCAACGCCCTTCTACCCCGTGCTTATATTGGAGACCGCGCTTACCGTAATGTCGCGTGCATAAGCCGGATTTGTGCATAAGCCTGTCTCGTGTAGAAGCATGAAATCTGCAACAGCTTTTCGCGTACAAGCCTGTCGCATGCATAAGCCGGGCCAGTACACGAGACGCGCCACGTGTCGCGTGCGTAAGCCGGGCTACTACGCAAGACTGGTGAGCGCGCCTTTTACATGTTCATGTTTGCATGGTACCGTACACTTGCGAAAAAAAAGAAAAAAAATCCCGTTGGAAAATGTTGGTTTTGACGTCCAAAAGTCAGCAGTTTGCGCATACAAGCCTGGTCATTGAGTGGTGCTTGTCATATAAGCCTGTCTCGTGTATAAGCCTGTCTTGTGTACAAGCCTGACTCCATCACCGGCTTATAGGCATATAAGCCCCGGCTAATGCACGCGACATTACGGTATATTGGAGACTGCGCTTATATTTTTTTTCAACCAATACAATCCATACAGAGCAAGAAGAAATACATGCTAGATATCATGCATGCAGCATTGATTTCCACCAAGACTGTGCTTATAATGTTTCGAAAGGTGCTCACAGTGTGCTAGTATTAGAGACTGTGCTAGTAATGGAGACCTGTGCTTATAATAGAGAATATACAGTACTTAGAATAGTCATGCATCTACATGTGTACGCTATCCACACTAGTCTAGAACTACAAATCGAAGATTTTCTGAACCAAACGTTTTCGTTCCCATCTCATACAGGGAATAAAGCGAAATGACTAAACAGCAATTATATACCGTAAAATCGCTTACACGACTCTGGGGAAATTTCTCAGGCTTCTATACAAGACAGGCGTGTGTGTGAGTTGTTGTACCCGTATTCTGGCTGGTCGAATACCGGTATCCCCAGCATCACAGCCATTTCAGGACAATCGGGTTTGTTTACTGATCTTTTTCTACACGTTTCTTCTGTTGATATCTGATCTATGTCATGAGTTCACATGCACATCCGGCTTATACATGCAACAGTGGCTGTAGTGTAGCCTGTACGAACTAGGAGTGAGTGTAGTGTCGCATATTTGATGCATCGGCTACTATACAAGAGCGGCTTATGTGTAATTTGATGCTTCCGAAAGTGCGGCTTTTATACAAGACGTTACGGTAGGCGAAAATAATTGAAGGACATAAAACATCACGCGACAAGTGAATGTGAAAGGTTTTGTACGACCAGTGCACACAGCGGGTCCAATACAGCATGAAGATAAAAAATAGCACTAACACGGTGATTAACGCCAAACACCTGAAGAGACAGCACGTATTCCTTCTGAACACGTAACTCAGGGGTTGCGCTCACTGGTTGCACTAAACCTTTCGCGCTCACTTGTAGCGTGATGTTTTATGTCCTTCAATTATGTTGCCTGTACAATAATTGCTGTTTTATAGTCATTTTGCTTTGTTCCTTGTATGAGCCCGTGATGAGAAGGGAACGAAAACGTTTGGTTCAGAAAATCTTCGATCTGTTCAAGACTGGTGTGGACAGCGTATAGATGCATGACTATTGTAAAAAGAATTGGAATTCCAATTTGTTCTTAAAAATTAGTGTTGAAACGAGCGTATCTATAACAAACGAGCAATCAGTTCCATTAACGAGCAAGCTAAGGGGCCGTCCGGGGTTACCGATAGTTTTTGCAAAACGAAAAGTTATAGTATTTTTCAGCACCCGCCCACCTACCTTTTCTGCAGGTAAAACGAATTCCAATAAAATATTGATGTCAATTTTCGACACCCAGAAGTAACTGGGCATTCTCCATCTGCATTATTATTTTCAAAACGAAACTCCTTCGAACCCACCCCCAAACGAAAACTTTTCGTTTTGAAAATACTATTGGTAACCTTGGACGGCCCCTAACGAGTTTCATTGATGTGGCAAATGTGATTTTTTAAATATTTTTCCAAGTTCGATTTTTTCAGCTGCTTCAAATTATCACCGCCGGCATTTGGGGTTGCTGCTGCTTCACTTCGGACTGCTGTTTGGTGTCTAGATGTCTTTTCAGCGCCGTCTTTGAGCAGCCTTTGAAAGAATAGTCCGTTTTCAAAGATTGCAAGTAGCCCTGTTCTTATCTGCATCGCGGGAGAAGCTTCCAAACGACTGAACGTAACTTTCACTCAAATGGAGAGTTTCCAGAAGCATGTCCTGCGACAGGTCAGCAGATGCGGAACAAGACATCAATGGAGTCCACCAAAACTGGCTGCAACGACAACTGAAACAACTCAGTGTCGTGCAGGTATACAGTCACTGTAACTGAGAGTGATTTTCACTTTGCGTGGGGCTGGACTCTCGATCGACCAGGGAGTCGTAAAATATTCTACGACTCCCCGGTCGACATGTACTGCCATGTGTACTGAGTATGGTGTTCGTTAGTGCAAACGAGCTGGCCGCACAAACGAGCCGAGTTTCTGGCGAGCGAGCTAACAAGTACCCAGTGAGATCGTTTCAACACTATTAAAAATAAAAATGTTTGTCACACTCGCTGACTGTATATTCTCTGGTTACGGTGGTGGACAGTAAGTCATAACTCGTACCCTTTTGTCCTCCTTTTTATCCAAAAATAATTTTTATTTACAATACATGCACACAAAAATGTACAGCGCTAGCGAAAATCGACCATGGAAGCATTTTCGCGCCTAGGATCAAGCAACCACGGACATCATGTGTGTCTGAAACCTAGCTCAGTTCGTGCGCTTCTTGAGCGACTGTTTGGATTTCACTGACAGCACTAAAACTACTTCCTCCGCGTCATCGAAATTGTCGCAGTTTGACTTTTGATATAAAACGGGGTATTTACTCACCAGCACTCGTACCAGAGGCAGGGAATGGGATATAGGCGATAGTCATCAGTATAGGGTGACGGTAAAGTTCTATTTTCTGTTATTGGAAGCTGGAATTTTTGAACTAGACGCAATTTCTTCGCTGATGTCGCTGCGATGGTAATTTCGACTCGCGGAGATCAGTGAGGCGTTGCAGCCTGCACATTTCTCGTGCTTATGGCCATTCACTGAAGCCTCATCACTGTTTTACCTTAGCTGGGGTGAGAATGACTTCGTGGAACAAGTGGCAGCGCTTGGAGAAACATCGAGGGGTCAGCAAACTAAATGCCTGCAACAGCGATAAAATTTGTCGCTCTAGCTGAGACACTCAGTACATGATTGTACCTGCAAGAGCCGTGTAGACTCTACACGTAGTGCTAGTGATGCACGCGCAGGTGCCGTACCATGGTATACCAGTGATGCTGAAAAACAGGGCGCGCTGGACGCGATAGTACACTTACCTGAGCTGCATGAGCTGTGACCAAACAGCTAAAATAAATGGGCATGCCACGGCTAAAAAAAGTTCATTTCAAGATCGAGGTGATTCCGCCGACGGTAATCAACCGACCTCGCAACGATCGTGTATTCTTACTAGGCTTCGTTGGTGGTGAAGTAGAAATCATCCAGAGCTAGCAGACGACAAGCATAGCAGCTCTTGTCCTGTGGAGAAAGTCAAAGCGTTTGAGATGAGGCGCAACCAACTTTCAACCTTCCTTGAAATATTTCGGACCGAAATTTTTGCGTCCATTGACATCAGCGACGACGAGGACTTCATCTCTGCATGAAAACTCTCAGTCCAACTGTTCTGGAACGTTACTCTAGTCTTCAGACTATCATACTGTGTAATAAGTTTTGAATGGCTTAGCTTATGGAGTTGTCAGTAACAAGTGACAAGTCACTAGTCAAACTGCGACAATTTCGATGACGCGGAGGAAGTACCCGTGTGTGGAGGTACTGTTCTGCATGTGCTGCACATCCCTACCCAGTACTACAGTCAAGTGGCGTTTGTTTATACCTACACTCAAACGTCTTTTATCCGGACGCCTTGAATATGGTCATGTCTCTTTGCCGAGCACCTTCAGCACAAGTTAGCTGAGCAAAATTGCTTCCATGTGCGTCAAAATGTGCAATTGTGAAAGGTTTCGGGAAACACCAATTTGTATCATCACCGCACATTCTCATGAGAATTTGTCCAAGTGATATGTTACATAAAGAATGAGTTAAGAGCTCTGATGGTGAGCCAAGGAAAAAAATGTGGGCACAAGTTTTGCGATCAGTACTCCTTGTAAGTTTTGTGCTAGCTTGTGCACGTCTGACTGCTCAAAATCTGGTTTAGTTGGTGAACTTGATCGCATAACTTGTGCCCGGGTTTTTCCATGTTACAAAAATGAGTTGTCCAGAGTTATGGGCGTATCTGAGATACGGGCAATGCGTGGTTTCTAGGCGCCCGGATAAGAAATGAGTGTGCTACCTCTAAATCTGCCTCGCCTTTTGTGCGTGCTTCATAATTCATCCTTCCTCCGCGTCATCGAAATTGTCGCAGTTTGACTTTTGATGTAAAACGGGGTATTTACTCACCAGCACTCGTACCACAGGTAAGGAATCGGACATAGGCGACGGTCATCATTATAGGATGACGGCAAAGTTTTCATTTCTGTTATTGGAAGCTGAAATTGCTGAACTAGACGCAATTTCTTCGCTGATGTCGCTGCGATGGTACTTTCGACTCGCTGAGATCAGTCAGGCGTTGCAGCCTGCACATTTCTCGTGCTTATAGCCATTCACTCAAAGCCTCATCACTGTTTTACCTTAGCTGGGGTGAGATTGACTTCGTGGAACAAGCGGCAGCGCTTGGAGAAATATCGAGGGGTCAGCAAACTAATTTGTCGCCCTGGCTCGAGGCACTCAGTACATGATTGTACCTGCAAGAGCCGTGTAGACTCTACATGTAGTCTCTACATGTAGTGTTCGTGATGCACGCGCAGGTGCCGTACCAGTGATGCTGGAAAAGGGTGCGCGCTGGACGTGATAGTACACTTACCTGCATGAGCTGTGACCACACAGCTTAACTAAATGGGCATGCCACGGCTAAAAAGAGTTCATTTCAAGATCGAGGTGATTCCGCCGACGGTAATCAACCGACCTCGCAACGATCGTGTATTCTTACTTCGTTGGTGGTGAAGTAGAAGTCATCCAGAGCTAGCAGACGACAAGCATAGCAGCTCTTGTCCTGTGGGGAAAGTCAAAGCGTTTGAGATGAGGCGCGACCAACTAACTTACAACCTTCATTGAAATATTTTCGGAACGATATTTTTGCGTCCATTGACATCAGTGACGACGAGGCCTTCATTTCTGGGTGAAAACTCTCAGTCCCACTGTCCTGGAACGTTACTCTAGCCTTCAGACTATCCTACTGTGTACTAATTTTTGTATGGTTTAGCTTGTGGAGTTGTCAGTAACAAGTGACAAGTCACTAGTCGAACTGCGACAATTTCGATGACGCGGAGGAAGTAAAAATGCTTTGCTTTTGGGCTGGTGCGGCTGCACTCTCGGGGCAGAATGTTGTAGTGGAGAACAGTGGCAAAACGGTCTTTTTGGCATTATCCTGCTCTCCGGCAAAAGGTGCGAAAGATAATGCCATGGGCACCAATTGGTCTATACTGCTGTAGGTGTACAATGGTCCCAAGTCAGTTCTGGGGAGTGTACAGATAAGTTTCAATGTGATCGCATTGAAATTACTTGGACTTTTGTGTGGCAGGCACAGGTAATTATGTAAAACTTACGTCGTTATGCAGGTGTTCAGATATGGGAAGTGCATGGAGAAACAGACTTTGCATACAGATTGACTATTCTAACTGTCTGGCCTAGTCAAATTACCATGCTTTGTGCTGGCGGTGGGCAGTTTAGTTCAGTTATAGCACGCATGATGGTAAACCAATGTGGTGACAGTATCAAAGCGCCCTTTGGATGAAAAGCACTGTTATGTCGGTGTGGGGCGTCCCCTTCGCATTTAGCAAAACTAGTTGCAAACATTTTTGCATTCAGGAAATGTGCTGCAGTGCCGATCGTGTTGAAAAAGTTGACTTGAGTTCGACTCATTTGACCCATCACACGACCGTCACCATACAGCATTGCGAAGCATTTCCGTGTGCGAAATGATGTATGAAACGAACGGGTTTGCCTGTGCAGCTCTGGGCTCCGGTGAGGTCTGCAAAAAGTGCAACTCATTGTGAGAACCGTCCTCAAGATATGACTGCTAAGTAAGGACCCAACATACTCTTTCCCCTATCTAAGGATATCACTCTGTATCCATCGCACTTTTCACTCGTAGCCTGGCCGTCTGACAATGTGTCCCATTTACTGGTCAGCATAGGAGTGGCACATTCTTACTGCTTTTGTGCCCATGTAAACATGCACTGGTGTCACTCTGCAACTAGTTAGTCTGGTGTTTCAATGCATACACAGAGCCACACCAGTTCAGAGAAGCGACTCGAAATTCGAAAAGAATATCGAAGACAAACCCGGCTCAATTGTCACGTTTCTGAAAATGAAGAATATGGTTTGATATTTGATCTGAACGATTGGATAACAAACGCCCCCGTTTTATGTAGTATAGGTGTGTGGCTAATGTTTTGTTATTGTGAGAGATGGTCTATGCTTCTGGTACGCAGTGTGAGTTGGGCAGCATAAAACTTGAAATGGGTATAATTTCCTCCAAGCATGAGATTGTATTACCCGAAATATGTGCTTTTGTACCCTGGGTTTAGAAGTTCTACTTGATGGTGGTCTCTGCAACACACAATTGTGACCGTGACTTGCTGGTCCCTAGCACAGCGCAGGCGCAAAACCCCACATTGTCACGTTCTACTTGCCTGTGCCGTCTCCCTGCTCTCAACTGACCTACTGCCTTACCGTATGAATTCTCCCAGTTCTCTGGACCTATCAGAATGCCGTGTAGTAAATGTCACTTTATCCGACCACTTATACCGTGAAAGCCAGAAACTAACTTGCATGGGGAAAAGAGCTACAGTCCATTTCAAAACTATAGACGCGTACCTAGGCAAAGACCGTTGTGCCAGCATCTATGATCACTTTGTGCATAAATTTTTCCAAATTGGGCGTCTGTTATCCAATCCTTTAGAAACTATATGAGAGTAATTGTGGAGCGATCCTGAGCAATATTCCGAAAACTTTTCTCAAAAAGTTCCAGCCAAATTTGAAATATTTCAAAACCCTACGCGTCTATAGTTTTGAAATGCACTGTAGAAAGGTGCTATTCAACCTACTCTGTAATATGCCCACAGCTACAGAGAATCATATCACCACCAACCTAGGTCTTATCGGATATCCGACATACTCAGATAACTGGTGGCCGGATAAGTAACATTGGCTGTGCATGTGCTGTCGTATAAAGTGTATAGAGGAACGGGGAAATAGGCTTCATCTTCAATTTTTTGGGGTGATGTTCATTGCGTCTTCACTATCATGTTTGTGTGTGTGTGTGTGAAATGTGAATACTGTAAATCAACTAATTTTCGCTGGCGATTTAGTTTCGCTGATTTCGCCACTTGGTGCGAACCGGCCAAAGTTTGTCATAGTCGAATGATGCATGATTGAACCATGGCTACATGTGAGAGCAACAACTACCGATCGATCTCTCTTTTGAAAACCCCGATCACCCAAAGTTTGAGGATGACCAAAAGTTTCATTTCGAGATCGGCCGTAATTAATTTTGTTGATTTACAGTAGAGGAGTTGTTCCTTGTGGAAACGCTGCCAGTCTTATTATTTTATTTTGTTATGATGGCACCTGGCGTACTCATCGTGTATTTACATGTACGTGCTGTTGTGTAATGACAGCAAGATGTTTGTGTATGTGTGAGTGGTACAGATTCACTGTGTGACTTGGGCACCTTTTGAGGTGTGCCGTTCCTAGTTGTTGCATTCTGTCATTCACTCTGGGTGTGTGCTTTTCGAATGTTTCTTTGTGCTCTGACAGCTGGACCCATCAAGTGCAAGACTATGACTTACACGTGGAGACTGAAGGAGCTCGAGTTAGATGTCCGTTCCCGTAATGACATCATGAGCCCGGTAGTTGCTGAGCTGTACGAGGCCATGAAGCCCGACTTGGAGCGCCAACGTGCCAAGTTCCGCGCAGAGCTACAGCTCGAAGAGAAGTACAAGGAGAGAGTTGCACAGATCTTGGCCGAGGCTGAAAGCAAAGAATAGCATTTTTTAGTTGTTGTCTGACCTGTTTATTAATTATTTACTTTGCTTTTTGTGTATATAGTAGTGCCGAACCTTGTGACTTTGTTTCTTGAGCTTTGCCATAGCTCAGTAGCTGGATTTCTGTGTGCCACATTACCCCCAATTGAAATCCCTGGTGGATAGTTATTGAACATCATGATTTGCGATTGGAGGATTGATTGTGGGAATGTGGTTCTGTCAATGTCAAAGCTGATTGTATTTGATGACTGTATTGAATCTATTGATTCTCATCCGTGCTGGTAGCACGTTCTGCTTGTGATTGAAGACAGACTGCTTTCAATCTTAGCATGGTGTTCTGTTCGAGATCACGGGTGCCATGCTTTGTTCCCTAGCTACAAATGAAGAATAGATCTACAAGCTGCGATGGCATGATCTACCATATCTCTATAAAAGCGCAGTCTCTTGTAGAAGCCCAGACTCTATTATTGTTAATATCAAGAGTTCATAACCCGGGTCCCCCAGGTTATCTGTCCCTCCAGGAACTTGCGATTCCGCGGCCGTGTTGTTTTCCGCGATTTGAACAAAAGTCCGTGATATCCGCGATATTTGAAAAAATCATCCGCGTTAGGGGTCGTCCGTATTTTTCGAAAAATTAAAAAATCCGTCCTCAGGCAAAAAGGGAGTGGGTGGTCAAGAGTGCTGGCGGAATTAATTTTTTTGATTTTTCGTACTTTTTTTTGCTCCAGTGACTTTCATACACTTGTTCCACTGATTATAGCTGACTGTGTACTGTAGACGTAGTGTAGGATCGATTGTCGCTAACACCAGTATATACTATGATATACAGGACTTTCATGTAGTTGTAGGACGGTGCATGCATGGCCGGGACGTCGGTAGACCTAATACTCACTGTACTTAGCTACTAGTACTTGACACAGGTGCAGTCAGAAAACATGGGGTCAGGAGTTCTTATTTTTCGAGCTGGGTATGCCGGCATCGGTAATCAAAAAATTAATGGGAAAAAATGAGGGGTGGGTGGGTGGGTCAGAGACAATTTTGCACGAGGACGGATTTTTTAATTTTTCGAAAATTACGGACGACCCCTTATTGTAGAAAACTGTCCTTGATACTTGAAAAGCACCGCGATATTTCGAAAAGCAACCGCGATATTCGGGTCTTTCTTCGATGTTGTTTAGTTCTTGAAGCTCGTCAGTAGTTTACTTGTGAGATCTACACCAGAATGGAGAAGTTTCTGGGCAAATCAGCTGCTGACAAGTCACAAAATAAGGCTCACGTCGAGTGTTGTCCGAGGACGGAGGAAAGCTGTCTTGCAAGCTCCTGTCAGGCAGTTGAACACAGTTAGTGCAGCACACGTTCTGTTTTGTCATGCATGATTTATGCTGTACGACTCGTACATCGTACACCACTACAGTACAAATACCAAATTCGGCCGCAATTTCCGCAATTTTACCACAATAATCCCGCAATATTTGACAAAATCCGCAATATTCCCTGCGATTTGTGGCATTTAACCTCGCAACTTTTTCCGCGATATTTCTGAAATGTCTCCGCAAGTTTCTGGAGGGACAGGGTTATGTCTCTTGTTAATATTATAAGCGCACTCCAAGAGGAGATATACCCTACACGCGCAGGGCCAAACTGTATGGACATCACGAAGGACTTTTTGAAAAGTGTCACATACCCACTTCTGGCAGAAGTCTGAACCCTGAGGTAAAAACGGACATACTTTAAAACGTACTTACGGTACTTGTCATACTTGTTGAGACGATACTAGTGCATACACTACAATGTACTACGTACGTTTTCTTTCCTTTTCTTTTCAGCTGTCGGTCATTTGCCCTGATCATGCCTCATGCGTGTTTCACAGCACAGCATACTAGTAGTACGTTTCCGCTCATTTTCTTCTTCAACACACGCTAGCTGTATTACTTTGTTCTTGCCCGTACATGTGGCTTTTCCATATAAAATAAGAAAATAATGTACTACGTACTGTAGACTAGACTGAGTACGAATACATGTCTACAAAAAAAGTACAGTATTCTAGCGGGATTCACAGAAGCTTTTTTGCGATGCGACAGCCGCGAAACCGGGAAATCCCCAAATCGCAACCATCGCGGACCCCACGCAACTGCCGCAACATGGCTATCGCAGGTAGGCAGCCGTGTAATATTATATGCCGGCATTTTTTTGAGCATTTTCGGTACAATCCGCGAACCCAGCACTTTGGGCTCGTGATTAGGCCTCCGCGGAATATGCTCGTATTTTTACCGATAATTCCTTTGAGCATTGCTCAAATTTTCGACCGATTATTCCCGTAATTCCACCGATAATTCTCACAATAATGCTTTTTTTCTTCCCTTTTTTTGCAGATACCGAGCCGCGTACGGGTTTTTTTGCCACTTGTACGGGCAAAAAATCACGGTTCGCGTGAATTATGCATGAAACTCGGCTGGAAGCTTTTTTTTCTTTCTTTTTTGAAATACCGGGCGATCAACTTCAGGATCACAAGCGTTTTGGTACAAATCAGGGTGTTATAAATGGAAAAAAATTGAAAAAAGGGGGGCATTGCTCAAATTTTACCGATTATTCCACAAAAATTGCCAATAATTCCCGTTTCAAAAATCACACCGATAATTCCCGAAATTATGCCGGCATATTCCGCGGAGGCCTACTCGTGATGCAGCATTTTGGGGGAAACGGAGCACTTGGCCGTTGTGTATCAAACTTGAGAGAAGAAAAACTTCCCAAACAAGAACGTCACTTCCGCATTCCGTGGGTTAGCTTCTTGTTGAGTAGTTTATGAATTGAAAATAATGGTTTTGACCAGGGAGTCGTATAATACCGCTATTTTCTGACTCCCTGGTTTTGAGTCTTTTGACGGCGTGTGCTGAGGATTACAAATAAGTGAGCATTTTCGGAGCATTTTCGGCAAGGTTTGGGAGCATTTTCGGCAAGGTTTACGAGAATTTCCCAAAAGCATTTTCGGCAAAGTTTCGGGCATATTACACCGGGGCGCCCGGGCCTAATCGCAGGCCATCACAGAAGCAGGATTCACAGCAGCTTTTTTGCGATGCGACGCGATCTGCGACGGACGCGTGCGATGCGAAAGCTGTGTTCACAACTGGCGCGTGGACGCGGTACGCTTGCGGTTCATGCGCCCCCAAACGCGCGCTCAGCCTTTCACAAAAAACAGCAATCCGAGTCGTATTTAGCACGGGCGACACCTTCGAGTACTAATTTTTTGACCCCGTCAGTCAAAGTGACTGGCATGTACGCTGATACGTGCCTGATACGCGCTGAAAATTCCAACATGTTGGAAGTTCCATTTCGGCGCGTTTCCGTACGCATGGCGCCCCAAAAGCCAGCAAAAATACGCACAAACGCGTGGTTTCACGCGTACACGCGCCAGTTAACACAGCTGAAGTCGCGAAATACCATTCACAGAAGAAGTCAGTGATGCGACCAGGGAGCCCTACACATACCGGTACGCGGTATGTGTAGGGCTCCCTGGTCGCATCGCGTGTCGCATCGCAAAAAAGCTTCTGTATACATGTACTGTGACCTCAGCTAGCTGTCGGAAAACAACAAAACAAGGAGGTTTCTGCACTGTACTAGTCATAGCCCAAATTTGCTAGCAATTCTTTGAGCAAAATATCGGATGCGCAAGTTTCCGGCAAGTTTTGAGCAAAATATCGAGTTTTGGTGGGCTTTTCGAAAAATCCAAGGCTTCCTCAACACAATCAGTCACCAAGGTTGAAAAGAAGCACAAAAGTTGTAGAAAACAGACTCATGGCTACATTTCAGTGGAAAGGTGAGCAGCAGCAAGAGCTCAATCAAACATATCGTCGTCATCAGCGACAATTATCGTTGAGTTTTCCCTAAAACTCATTTCATCTCGAGCAAAACCAAAGCAAAATGGCCAAGGATCTGCTAAAACCACCCTTTGGTGCTATTTTGCCGAAAATGAGTTTTTGGCGGGAAGTTGGTCCCTGGACATTGCCCAAACATATGGTGAAGTATTAGGCTCAAGTTGTATATATTCATTGAAATATGACCCATCTTATTCAAGCTTTTGGTGCATAAAAATGCCGAAAATAATTGATATTCACACTATAATTCATATCTGAGGCTTCATACGCCTGTCGTATACCTGTCTATGTACAGAGAAAAACTATTTTGCACAGTTATCCAGTATTCTACTATGTATGTTCCGAACATATAATTAGGACATTGGCTCTGCTTGGTCTGGTGCTGGGCAGGTGATATCTCTGCTCTCTGCGTGGCAGTACTGACGAATCTGTTGGTGCAAGTACTTTGCACACTCCGTGAGATTCCAGCCTTCTGGAGCGTCGCTGGCAGATGATCAGATACCAGGCAGTAATACACTTTTGATAAAGGTCACGGGCCACGTTAGCTTCATCAATATGAGCTTTGAGTGCGTCAGCGAGTTTCTGCCGTTCTTGCCCTTACGATCTGAGACTGCAGATCGGAACATACACCGCACACATCTTCTTTTGGCCTCATAATTATCACATCACTGCACTCACTGCTCCATATTTTCAGGAACGTTGTGTATGCTGCTGTTCTTCCAGCCTTGATATATTCAGTATGCGCATGCTTCTTGGTAGTAGCACATGGCAGGTAAGTTGGAGCGGGCCTCTGGCCCTGGGGCAGCAGGCTGGGGAAGTCCATTGATGTCACCATAGTTGCAGGCAGTGCATTCCAGGGCAAAGTACCCTCACGTGTGTGCTGAGGGGGAGCGACAGCATGCTCATACTCATAGACATCCGCCTTAATTAATATTTGTTTTAGCTTCCACTCCTTTACATAAGGCCATCATTTTTTATATCTATGTTTCGCGTCAGTTCAACTTCCAGAATCATATGCGAGAGGTGGAAAAAAAGAAAAAGTTGCAAAATAATAAAAAAAGGCTCATCATGTATATCAGAGACAGAGGTGTATGGACTGTACATAGCAGTAGCACAATAGCTCGTGCATGGTGTACATTCGAAAGAAAAATTGTACATCGAAGCACAACATCTGGGTTATCAGCATGAGGAAATATTCACTTTGGACAGAGGAGGCAACCGTTGGTGCCTATGCTTCGCTGGATTATTGTACTCAGACTTCAGCAGCGGTGCAAAGACCTCCGGAACGACGCATCCTCTCAGCTTGAGGCGATCAATGCTGTCTGGTGTTAGCTCATAAAGTATTGCTCCCAGATGCGGAACAAACGATTTACCAACGCTGGCCTAGATCTAGAGGCCATTTCTGAATCTCAGCTTCGCCGTATATGCAACCAGCCTGGTACATGGTCCACACTGATGACTCACACGATCGTACACTCACCGTGCATGTAAGATTTTTTTATTTTTTTCCGAAAAAAATCAAAACGTATGCGTGCGGACGACGCGAAACATCTTTACTTATAAAAGAGAGGCACCTGTGACGTGTGTCTGTGTGTGTGTGTGTGTGTGTGTCACGCTCCTTATAAAGAAGAGGCACCTGTGACGTGTGTTTTTGTGTCACGCTGAAGCGCTGCGGAGCAGCGCTGCCCTGAGCACGCGAAGCGTGCGAACAGTGTAGCACAGTGTAGCTAGCGGCCGCAGAAGCACTGAGCACGCGAAGCGTGCGAATCGTGTAGCTAGCGGAAGCAGCCACAGAAGCACTGAGCAGCACGCGAAGCGTTCGAATCGTGTAGCCACCACCACGTGCTGAGCACGCGAAGCGTGCGAACAGTGTATAGTACGTACGTAGACCCGGGGCTCGAATCAGAAACGATTTGACAGGTGGGCAATTTCTCATCTGTAAATCTCAACAATGTCAGAATATACTTTTGGAGAGGCGATGGAACAGGGAAGAGAGTCTGGCTTGACCCACCCAGCAGGAATTCAGAACATGGGTGCGCTACAACACAAGCTACAGACGCAGTAAAATTGTCGTATTTCCTTCGGATTTTTTATTTCTACGGTGGTAGCGCTTATACTTATACTATAGCAGACACGATCAGTACGAGTAGCAGTAGCAGCCGCGCGCAGAAGCACTGAGCACGCGAAGCGTCCGGATCATGTAGCCACCTAGCCTAGGCCATAGGTAGCACTAGCAGCCCCACAAGCGCTGCGGACCACGTGAACCGTTCTCTGCAAATAGAAACATCTGCAACAAAAGGATACAAAAGATCTGCACTGACTGTACTCTGCATCTGATCTGCAGTGAAGAGCGCATCGCACTTTTGTTCGTAAGTTTTTGAATTTTTTGAGCCGCTTCATCCGCCACCAGGTACTAGGTGATGGACAACCCTGACCAGCCTCCCGAAGGCGTAACTATGGTAACAGACGTCCCCCTTCTCCTTCCAACGATGAAGAACGGCCCTCACCAGGACTTCAGCGGTCTGGCCACCACCACGTGCTGAGCACGTGTGCTGTTCATGTACTTGCTTCACCCGCATGCCACATTCGGCCAGGCAACGCTGGCGGGGGTGCTGCTAGTAGCTATAAAAAATGATGGCCTAATGATTATGTGCGTACATGAAAACAGTCTGGCACACTTCGTCACCATCCACTTCATAGCGATAGGTGGACCGCACTTTTCTCCGCGCTGCATCCGTTGTGCGATGCTTCCATGGTGAGAAGTAACTGCACCGCGTCGTCTAAACACGTCGAGCTTTCCACAATTCCAGCGACGTAACAGCACAGCTCTTCGTTCGTCATTGCCAGCGCTGTGTTGCGTTCAGTGAGTAGAGTATCCGGTGACACGTTCTTGAAACAGTTGACATCGGCACAACTGCAGCCCTTGTCCACTCGCGCCTGTACCTCTTCAACAGTACTGGGCGCCGCCTGGCCACGGGATTTCTTAGGTTGGCCCTGTCCTCGGGCGGCGAGGGCTTGTGCTGGCTGTAGCGCTGGCGCCTCGTCCAAATTCCTCTCCGCATCGATCGCAAGCGCGATCGGCAGGGTCAGGAGCGGAGAGGCGTCGGTCGATTCGTCATCGCTCTGGTCGTCAGAATCTTGATCTGACCACCCGAAGAACGATATATCGTTATTCGGCAGTGCTGACGACTCCGCTGCCGAGAATCCGACAACAATTTGTGCGAACGAGCGCCTTCGTCCTCCTTCCGCCATGACTGTCACCTGCGAGCTGCGATGATTAGAAAATCGAGACGTGCTGACGTTTTCTTCATTTTCTCCGAAAAATTACACAGCACCGAAGGGTGGTTTTAGCAGATCGCGGGCCAAATATCGACGGAGAAAGGAAATGCAAAGCAGAATATCGAAAAATTTGTGGCAAAATTGTGCGGCAAAATATCGATGTAGGCCGAGCCATGACTACTATTTGGACAACAAAGTACATAGAATGGCTTGTTAGGACACGGCAAATTGTTCTGTGAAGGTTTCGGAACAATTGGACCAACCGTTAAGGAGTTAGAATTTCGGCCAGGTTTCCGGCCTTTTCCCATGGTTTACAATTTGCCCAGGAAGCCAGTATCGATTTTTTTATCAAAACCCACGATTTATCCTTTCCTTTTTGGCCTTGTGGTTATGAATGCTGTCTGCTGACCATGAAGTTGTGAGTTCAAATCCCAACCTATCCTCAAGTCAAACTTTTTTTCATTGTTTTGGTGATCAAGCTGGTACAAGACAAAGAAGATGGCTGCACCAAACGACTTGTTGTTGGAGGTCGCGCTTCCTGCCGAACTGACTGACACTTGACTGGCTCACGCCATGTGAACACACCCACAACACTGCAATGGTGTGAGTGAATATGGAAGTCATCGCGCTGTAGCTTTTTGAGATTTATTTTTAGTATTTCAAGATCGCCAATTTATTTGAATTTAGCAGTCAACGCCGTCTTCTATCAGCGTTCACAAGCGTCTGTTTTTCTCAAAATGTCGTCGAAGTCACACGGATAGCTTTGCCAAGTCATGGCCTTGGGAATGAGTCCGTGTCGATGTCGTTTTCGTCACCCGGTGAGTAAATAATGCGATGCAATTTAATTGCATCGCAGCTCAAAGAAACTATTTTGGTCACAAAACGGATTGGGACACATGCCGCTCGTCAACATTTACAACACTAACGTTTCGACATGTCCTCTCTGACTCCATTATCGATACGAGGAAGAACTCGTTTGTTGTAAACCAGACGTACGTCCATGACTGTGTCAACGTGAGTGAGTTGTCATTTTTCCTGCTTTCGCGCGGAATATTTCTTCGAGTTCACAGTGAGTTTTTCCAGGCAGCGCTCGAGTGCTCATACGGTAAGACGCCAAACTCCGCGGGCGATCGCCAGGGTTGTAAATCTTTTTGAAACGGACTGTTACTAAGTATTCTGCACTGCAGCTGCACGTCACGTGGGCCCATCGTACCATGCATGGTACGGTGGTACGTGGTGCATAATGGAATCATCGTACCCGGGTACGATGATTCCATTATGCACCACGTGAAAGGGCGCATGCATGCATCGCATGTTTGAATTTGAACCTGCATGTGGCACGCGCACGTGGGTTCTGTCGAACGTAGATATATCTACCCCCTTCATTTTTCTCTACTTCTCTATCATAACATTCTGCACTGTTTCAGACAGAGAAGAGTTAGAGTCTAGAGACAGTTGTGGCCATGTTTGCATGCTTGAGCTGAAGATGTTCCTAGTACTAGTAGTAGTAACTTCCTACCATTGCCTTTATCGTCAAATAGCATTGTTGCAATAGTGTGAACTAACTGTTACTTCAGCAGACGGGTAGCTAGCAGAATGGCGGAGAATGTTCGGATTCGCGAGACAACAGCTGAGGACATGCCAACTCTTCGATCTCTAATCGAGGTAAAAGTGCATGTCACTTAGTAAATAAAATAAGTCCCGGCCATCGTTGCCATCTCATCAGAGGATTTTACTGGCAAATGTAACCCAAATGTAACCCTATCGAAACCCCAAAATAATGTTATTAAAAAAATTAATGTCCCTCAAACCAGTGAATAAAAAATAATGCGATAAATAGAATAAATGATGCCAACATAATACCATTACAAATTCATGTAACAAACAATCATGAAATGCAAAAATCATGTATAAACTGTAAATCAACACCAGCTAGCACTGCACGGCTGTCAAGAAGCGGCAACTTAGACAGATGGCGTCGGTTCGAGATAGCATGGTAACCGCGCACGTGCCGTGGTCCGTGACTTGCTCAGGTATGCACGCAAATGCAAGTCACAAACTCACAAAGATCGTCTGTGCATTTGGAGAAAATATCTTCGACTCTTGTTGGAGGTTGGTGAGGTTTGCCTAATCTTTACTTGATTGCGATGCCGGTATGTCCTCTCAATAATTAGAACAAAGAGAGCTGATGATCGCTTCATTGCTGAGCAGAAGTAACAATCAACTCTCCTCAGGTCCTCAGTGCCAAAGGCAGACGACTGCAATTCCACAACGCTCATTTCACGATGATGGAAACAATAATCGTGTACACACTTGGACCATTTGGTCATCCCTATTCTAGCCGCTAGTCCGCCCAGCAAGCAGATATTGACTATTATGATAAGGACAACTGCGTGAACGCCCAGCAAATACAATTCACGTCGTGACTCCAGTCAAGAATTAGGGTCTTACTCGAGAACTTTACAAAGACAAAGTGTCCCAAGTGACTGAAAACAGCAGATCTACCAAATAAGACAGCTACAGGTGCCTAAACAACGATTTCAATACAGTAGAGAGTAGTATCAGGCAGAATGAAAGCCTTGGAAGTCCACAAATACAGCCACGACCGCCACAAAAAAATTCTCATTGCTCTACCTCCTTGAAGGGTGAAAGTTACCAGTTATCCTATAACGAAGTCAGTTTATGCCTGTTGGAACCCCCCCCCCCCCCCCCACAGCCCGCACGAAATACCTTTCAAATAACTCCAGGATGCAATTTGTAGCTCCAGACAGGAGGAAGAAGCACACCGTGGAAATTAACGGCAGCGATGCCCAAACTCTCGGGAAACGGCTGAAGTCTTCCTGAAGATGTTAACATTGAATAGCCATCGATTACCAGCGTGTTTTGATGACTTCAGAACTGTTTTGAGACTTGGAACGAAGCGATATCTCAAATTTGATGGAATTGTTACCTGTCAAATGCGTGGGCGAGCAGGCCAGCTGACTGGCTATGCATGAGTATGCATTGATTCTTCATGGTTCACGTGCAGAAAACTAAGTTGCCGCGATCCAAGTGCAGCTAACAGCCATGACTGGAGAAGAAATCAGGAAAATGCATGTGTAAAATAAAGATTTTCAAACGCAAACCGAAAAAAAACTTCAAATCAAAACTTTATGAAACGAGAGAGCTTGGAAGCTCAGGGCCCTGCGCTATGCTTTGTTGCCTAGCTCATCGTGCATGTTGTTAGAACTGATGGAAATGCTTTTTCCTTTGATTAGCTACATCATTGTTTTGCAAAAACGTTTCAATGAGATACTGAAGTACAAGTAGCGTCTTCTGCATAGCTATGGGACCGGCGCTGACTCTGCCGATGACGGGCGTTCTGGAGTCGACGGGATGTCTGTCCTGACGTTTCCTGGGACCGGCGCTGACTCTGCCGATCACGGGCGTTCTTCTTCTTCTTCTTCTTATTATTATACTGACGGCAACTAACATCCATTCTGATTGCATTTACTCGTCTCCCTACTTCGTATTTCTTTCCAGAAAATCTCCCCATACAGCAGGGAGTCGTTTACATAATATGACTCCCTGCTATACATCTACATGACTGTATATACGTTATAATTATTATGCTATCGGCCTACATGCGATTTCCGGGCTGGTCGACAGGCGGCCCAGCCAGCCTGCTAGTGGGATCTCGGCCTCGCACACAAATCCACACAAAATTTAATGTTACTGCACTGAATGCATTCCCCCCATACACTTCGCATATATACTCATTCTCTTGATGGTACCGTACTCTTGATGATACGGGACAGGTACGGGATAGCGCCAGGCATGTCGATGGCACAAACAAACAAAAATATTGTAGCCAGCTGTCTTTGCTGGTACGGTACAGTACGGGATAGATACAAAATAGCGCCAGGCGTGACACAAACACACAAACAAACACCAAATTAAAGCTGTGTGGACCCTGGCTAGCGCCAGACGTTACTGAAGTAACGTCTTCTGCATAGCTACGGGAATAAATTGAACTATTATAGAATACCTAAGTTAGAGAAATAACACCTAGAACAACAGCAGTGAAATTTACAAGTATGAATTTTAACAATGAAAGCGAGAGCAATCACGAATGTGTGTTCTAACTTAACTTGCAAATGAAAAAAGAGAAAGAAAGAAGGACAAAGTGATACCGTATTTCCGCGCATATAAAGCCATGGCGTTATAGGTGAAACATTGCTGTTTTTTTGGAGAAAATAGCCTCGGTTTTAACGCCATGGCGCTAAAAGTGAGAGACGCGTACATGCAAAAAAATCGGCAGAGTGTGAACTTCGAGTACTCGTACGGTGCCGTTGCACGTTCATGTCGAGCATCCATGTACTTTCAATTTTCCCTGAAAATTTCAAATTGTGAACCTATTGTGTACAAGGTGGTATACAAACTTGTGTGAAGGTGCGGTGGCGGTATGGCATGTGACAGTGGGGATGGGTACATCCAGAGAGAATCACCGCTACTGTAGGTTCACTGAAAGAATTGAACTCTGTCTGCACTTCTGAAGACGTCTGTATAGTCAGTTTTGTCCCGGTTGATGACCAGGGACCACTGTGGTAGCGAGTTGTACTCACGTACAACTCGGGTACATGGGGGGTCAGTGTGACCGTTCTGTCTCGCCTGGATTCCTTCCACCGCCGTCAGTTAAGGTCACTCATCGGCGTGAAATGGCCACAAATAATACCGAATGATGCTCTCTATGCCAGATGCGAGACTGAACCCTTGAGTGTCATGGTCAAGAGATCACGCTGGAGGCTGTTTGGCCACATCCTGCGGATGGCGCATGAATCCCCAGCTGTTATGGCTATGTTCGCGTTCTTCGCCAATCAGCGACAGCAATGCTGGAGGGGTAGACCGCGGACGACCCTGCCGCAGGCATAGGTGGGAGATCTGCGCCAAGCCAATGCCGGATTGCTCGGGAACCTAGACGCTCTGCAGAGCCTGCAAGCCATTGCCCATGACCGACCCGCATGGCGAGATCTATGCATGAAGATCTGTGCATCGTGATATTCCGACAGATCCTGAACAGTCAAACTCAGGAAGTAGCACTATTATGATCGCTCAGGCTGCAAAATTCATAAATGACATATAGACATATTCATAAATAACATATCTTCAATACCCATGAGCTACATTGTATATGAAATAGAGGTTGCGACTTCGGCGATGATTTTGTTTAGGAATGGGTTTGCTCCCACACTGGAGCTCGCGCTATTCCGCCGACGACTTGATACTTGACTGACTCACGACTGCCATCCAGAGAACACGAAAAGTCCATCGAACCTTCAACTCGGCAAACCTGCAAGTAAGCACCGCTCCCTGCTCAATACACAGTGTTTCGGGGAATTCACCCCTCATCAGTTGAGCTTGAGTAGGCTGAGGAAGACTGTGCCTGAAGAGCACCACTTATATAGTGCTGTCCAGGCACAAACATCACCAGGGATACAAACTTACAGAGACACTCCGTTTCCAGCGCGACAAACACCTCGCTCATCAACTCAACTGATGAGGGGTGATTTCCCCGAAACACTGTGTATTGAGCAGGGAGTGGTGCTTTCTTGCAGGTTTGCCGAGTCGAAGGTTCAATGGACTTCTCGTGTTCTCTGGATGGCAGTCGTGAGTCAGTCAAGTGTCAAGTCGTCGGCGGAATAGCGCGAGCTCCAGTGTGGGAGCAAACCCATTCCTACATTGTATATGATATAATGATATATCATCGTTCTAGCTCAATTTTTTCCCTGTCATAGTCCTGTTTATCATGTTCAGCATAAGCGAAGTCACAGTGTGAATCATGCTTGCATGGTTGACTCCAACGCATACATGCAAGTAATAATAATATTAAAGTTTGCATTTAAAATTGAGGTTCTCCCAATCGTATGATACCGGTAATAATAAAAGGCCAGACCAAAGTAAGCTTTGATTCAGTTCGGCACGATGGTGGGGACACCCAGCTATTACGACGGGTTACGTGAAAGTGAACGCTTTGACAAAGGAAACAAAACTTTGAAACGCACAAAGCAAAAAAAGAGGGAAAGTTGCTGTACTCTCGGAAAGCATGTGGCAGTTGACACAGAACACTGGAAAAGTTCGAAATAATTTCGGACCCTAAACCGCATGATTATCCAATAGGGTGTCGCCAAGAGTCCATCATAAACAAGATCATGCAACTGTGGTTGTGAGTCTGTGTGCGTCGCGCTGCCTTCATTACTTAGCTTGCCTCCACCACACTCTGAATGCATGCACTCAAACCCACAACTTCTTGCACCAGCACAACCGTTTTGCTTGATTGGTTGGAGTACCCACGCTATTTCTAAAGTTTGGGCGCGTGAGCTCCAGTTCCGTATGAGAGTTCATTTCAAACCTGAGGGAAAGCGTGGTGTTTGATTTTCCGCAGTGCGCGGACCGCAGCTGAATGATGTATTGAAGGCAGCACGCCACACTTCTGGCCCATAGAAAAGAGATCACAGTTGCATACTCTTGTTCATGGACTCTTGGTGTGACTTGGGACACATCCCCCTTGATGCGGCGGCATCACTCAGCACCAGGAGGAAGGACTCTTAGGAGAGTGGTGACGAGGATCATTGGAGGCGTATTGTGCAGTACACCTTAACTCACTAACATGCACACATTGCGCGCACTGAGCTTTGCTCGCCCATGGAATCTCGTAGACCTGTACAATGTTTTCAAGAGTTCCTCTGAATGCCGGATCTGTATTGTTTTTGTTCCTGCAGTTCCTGCTGCTGCTGCTGCTGCTGCTGCTGCTGCTGCTGCTGCTGCTGCTGCTGTTGTTGTTGTTGTTGTTGTTGTTGTTGTTGTTGTTGTTGTTGTTGTTGTTGTTGTTTCAAATCTTTATTCTCACGATAGCCAGTGGCCAATAAGAGATATTGTTGTTGTTGTTGTTGTTGTTGGCGTGCTCTGCTGTGCAGGCATTTTTGCCGTTTGTTTCGAATGCACCCGGTGATGCAGTGACTATCACTGTTGAAGGTAAGCCAGTGTTGTTGCCCGGCATATTATGGTTACTTATTGTGGTTCATCTCCCTTACTTTCACACACAGACACATGCCATTGCTATCATTGTAGTGGTTTTGGAAAGTCTTTTTCCTTACTGGAGAAAGTACTTGAACTTTTCGAGGAGTTTCGTTTTTCTGAAGAGGTAGATTATTGGCCTCTTCAGAAAACGAAAGTCTCCCCGAAACTCCTCGAAACTCCACAACATCATCCGATGGGAGAGGTGGATTAGTGCCTTTGGTGTGCATTTCCTGTAGTACTTACGACAAAACGTGCACATACGATAAGGGAAGCCCATTATCAATTTATCATGTGGGAGGCACGCCAGGAAAATCTCATTGCTATGACAATTCCAAAGGGAATGGCGAGGTTGACAGCACCCGTTCTATTCGGATACTTCAACGGATCTCTTCTAAGATGTTTCTTGAAAACTGCTATGACTTTTCAAGTACAGGCCTACCCTTGTTGGTACAACATCGGTTACAAGACAAAACCTCCTTGGTAGACAACGATCCAAGATCCCCTGATGAAATGCGTATAGCAGTCGTACATGCAAGTCCGGAGAAGAGATCATTAAATTTTGTTTGTAGACGAAATTCGTTATAAGTTATAACGCCATCTTCAGCTGTCCCACATTTTCGATTCCCTCATTTCAAGACAAAGCAAATGGCCATGGATACCTCGATCGATGTTTCATGTTGTCTTGTATAGGGGTCTGTCGGAAAATTATCTTATAACAGGTTGTCTTGTACAGGGGTCTGGGGAAAACAATGTCTTATATTAAATGAGGAAACATCATTTCTGAGGCGGATACGATATGAATGATGTAAAACAGCAGAAAAAATGTGCAAGCCCTGATAGTAGATAAAACTCGTTATAGCACAAAAATGTTGAAACCCCCGGGGTTGTATACTAACGAGGGTAAACCTGTATTGTTGTTGTTCCTTTGTTGACTGCTTTGCTCTTCTGCTGGAATCCTTTGAAAGTTCATCAAGCTAACTTACTTCCGTGTTCTGACTGAGTATTGTATGAACTACAATAGCACTCTCTGAGTGGACCTTTACTACCTGCTCCTCCTCATCCTGACCACCCTTGCCGCTCTCATTCACACAAGTGTTTCTTTGCCATCTTCTCTCCTAGACCTTGTCCGAGATGGCTTCGGCGATAAGCCCTGCTTCACTTGCCTCTTTCTTGAAGTTCTTGAGGATGGTACGTTGATAGCATGCTCATCATGCAAAGAAATGTGCATTGTGTGGTGCCCGACTTCCACCAGTGTTCCTAACACATGCATGTACCTATGCGTCATGTCCATAGCAATGCCACCGTAGTGAGTAGCCTACTTTCTACTCCTTACGGACTTGGCTAGCTAGAGTAGGCTTTGCAGTGCATGTACATATACAGCGCCTGCTTTCTAGCAACTCATTGCCAATCTGGTGGGATGGCGTCATCTGCCAGCGCAGGATGTTGTGGGGTTGAATGCAACTTTATAGCTTATAGTTATGCACGCATGCAGACACATGAGGAAAACCAGCACCATGCATTGGTTAGATGACTAGGGAGTTCAAAGACAAATATTTCATGTGCACTTCAAGTAAAATAATAATACTAATAATAAAGTGCTTCTATGCAGCTCTGCTTATGCAAGAAATTGAGACTCACATGCTCCCATTCTCTTTACTGAACGTTTGACTGGTATGTCGGCCGTGTGTTACAGGCAAACCGCCACAAGTCGCAGGCTACACTCTGTACTACTTTGCATATTCAACATGGTCAGGCCGTGTGCTCTTCATGGAGGACATCTTTGTGCTGCCTGAACATCATCGTGAGTGGCTGACTGGCATCCACATTGCTATCTCTATTAAGTTGTACTGTGTGTGTGCTAAAATTTCTATTCTTCTCTAGTAGAGATTCTGAGAAGTATGCACTGCATACCGTGACCATCCATTCAGAATACCTTGGAGTTAAGTGGTCTTACAGTTTTTGTATCTGAATGTGTGTGTGGGTGTGGGTGTGCGTGTGTACATGTCCTCTCCATCACAGGAAAAGGATTCGGGAAATTTATTCTGAAACACTTGGCTAAGGTAAGCGGCTACTGTGAACTCTGCTGAGCAGTGCTTTTACAAATTAATTCAGGGACCTCAGTGTGGAAACTGCAGCCGTAATTACTTTTTGGTCCTGTTGCCAGTTTCTCTGTGTAGAACCCATCGTGCAACATCTCTGATTGGATATTGTTTTCGTCAACACAAGCAGGGATTTCTATGTAGTAGATGAAAGCCATTGGAGATGAACATTGCGAAACTGTGTGGGTCTGTATGAGCTGATCAATATTGTATATTTGCTCACTTGATTTCATTAGAGTTGGTTAAGTCACTCTTGAGATCCACCCAGGATACCTTGTAGGCAACAAGGTCGAAACTGCTAACTGTCCCGGATAAAGGAGTCTCACTATACATCATGTAGCCCACCCACTGTCTTTCCCCAGCACCCCACCTTTTTTCTTTTGCCTGGAAACAAACTACTAGTACTACTTGAAGTAGTACCAGGTGCCAAATTGCACTGCAAGAGCTGCATGCAAGGGGACTTTATTTCGCACCCTTTGACCTTTGTTAGTGTTGATGATCAATCCACTCGATGTGGACACACCATCTACACCATACTACTAGTGCAACGTGACCGACCCTGGATTCACGTCATACAGAACCGTGACGAGCTCTCTCATCTGCACCGCCCCTGATCAGAGCGCGGAAGGGATCGAAGTGATAGAGCGCTCTGTTGATGGTTTACTGTACATCAACGGTATTTGTTTCCCGATGTTTTTTTTCCTGAGATGCATCGCATTAGTGTTTGTTGGATGCTCCTTCCGTTATGAACTATGTCTCTCTCTCTCTCTCTCTCTCTCTCTCTCTCTCTCTCTCTCTCTCTCTCTCTCTCTCTCTCTCTCTCTTGTTGATCTTCACGGCTATCAGATTGCGTTGGATAACAAATGTGAGAGGTTGTCTTGGCAAGGAATCAAGGAGAGAGACTGTACCCATTTCTACAATGCTGTTGGAGCTGGCTGCAACTCAGCCTGGAGCAATTTCAAGTTGGATGTGCAAGGCATGGCCAGTCTCCTGGAGGAACCGTGATTCGGATGCGAGAGTGGCACTAGCCATTGTCTTTCACGATAGTCACGACATAATATTGCCGGGATATAAATAGGTGTGTGAGGGCATTTTCTTTTCTTTGTATTTATCATATTTTGTGTCCATGGGTTGTGTCATGGGCTGAATTTCGTGTGATCAATTTTGTCAAATTCACCATAGCAACATGCATTAGGGCACATCCATCTTCGCATTGCACAGTGCGATGTTGCCTGGTCACTCAGTCACTTTCGTCTGACTTGTTCTTCTAAGCTTTCGTCGCCAATGCTGGTCACTGGTGAAGGAAGGCTACATGTCCCAGTCTTAACTTATCTTTTTGTGGGGTTTTTTGTTGCCCCTGGTGCATCCCAGGTTGTCTTGACGACGATTCAGTGGAAGTTTTTTTCTATTTTTACTCCTTAGTGTGTTGTGTGCAAGTTTTTCCACTGTTGCGTGAAATTATTTCACTTTATTTGCAATTATTTCCCATCCGCACGTGATTCTTTCGAAGTATACATGTAATTATTATGTTGTGCTCTACGCAGAATATTCGAATCTACGTCTACCCACTTTGCCGCTTGTGACGTTGTGTGTTGTGCTGCAAAGAGCTCTTCGTCGAGTCTGTGACTCGTGTCCAGGTGCTTCAAGCCAGCATTCTTTCTGTATCAGACTCATTTTCTCCAATCTCCATCCATCGTGCAAGCCTGTTCTTCGCGTTCGATTCCGTCCCAGCTCTCGACCATCAAGGGTGAGCTTGCATACATAACTAGCAGCACCCCAGGCCAGCGTTGCCTGGCCGAATGTGGCATGCGGGTGAAGCAAGTACATAAACAGCACACTTGCTCAGCACGTGGTGGTGGCCAGACCGCTGAAGTCCTGGTGAGGAAGGTTCGTCATGGTTGGAAGGAGAAGGAGGGACGTCTGTTACGCCTTCGGGAGGCTGGTCAGGGTTGTCCATCACCTGGTGGCGGATGAAGCGGCTCAAAAAATTCATAAACTTTTAATACGAACAAAAGTGTGATGCGCTGTTCACTGCAGATCAGATGCAGAGTGCAGTCAGTGCAGATCTTTTGTATCCTTTTGTTGCAGATGTTTCTATTTGCAGAGAACGGTTCACGTGGTCCGCAGCGCTTGTGCGGCTGCTAGTGCTACCTATGGCCTAGGCTAGGTGGCTACATGATTCGCACGCTTCGCGTGCTCAGTGCTTCTGCGCGCGGCTGCTACTGCTACTCGTACTGATCGTGGCTGCTACCACCTACACTGTTCGCACGCTTCGCGTGCTCAGCACGTGGTGGTGGCTACCCGATTCGCACGCTTCGCATGCTCAGTGCTTCTGTGGCTGCTTCCGCTAGCTACACGATTCGCACGCTTCGCGTGCTCAGTGCTTCTGCGGCCGCTAGCTAGCTACACTGTGCTACACTGTTCGCACGCTTCGCGTGCTCAGGGCAGCGTGACACAAAACACACGTCACAGGTGCCTCTTCTTTATAAGGAGCGTGACACACACACACAGACACACGTCACAGGTGCCTCTCTTTTATAAGTAAAGATGTGTGGGGTTGCACTGTTTTCCGATGCTCGCCGAATCATGTCTGGTGGATAATGGGCCAGCAGGGGCCTATGTTGCTTTGTTGCAAATGTCCCCAGCTTTTTTTCTTCTTTTTTTTCCCCAGTCGGCTACTATCATTATTTTCGTCTTGGGGGTTAGCATGGTTAGACAAGGGGAAGTAACCATGTAGGGGTGTGAGCCCGCCTTCCGGCACCGGGAGTTGCAACTCGCTCGACTCGACTATACTGAGGGAAGAGAACCCATACCTTGATCTGGTGAGCTGCGTCGTGGGGATTATGCAGTCAGATGTGCGACTGCCTTTAGGTTAAACTGTTTAGTAAGCAGATCAACCCAATTAGGCCAATGTGACTATCATAGTGAGTATAAAATTAAGTGCCCTTCGAAACGAAGCCCGACAGACCCAACCCTTAGAGCCGACATTATCGGTAGTTGCGTCTGTCCCATGCCATGGCCCAGAACTTGAGAAGAGTCAAGAATTTATCATTATTAGACTGCTAGCAAACCATGACAAAGGTGACTACAACTATTACTTGAAATGGTCTTGAATACATCCAACAATCAGTTCTGACTCATCTGAGGCATATGTGCATGACTGATTGTGCTGTCTGCGCCGCCTCGAACTCGAAGGGCTACCGGTAAGGCGGTATGTTGCACGAACCGTCGTTGGTTGTAACCAGGGATATCGGGGTTGTAACTAACGTAGTAACGATAGTAACGTGTTTCTTTACTTACTTAGTCTTTCTTGTATCGATCCTGTACAATCAGTCATCTTGGTCATCTTGCCCACTCTTGGTCATCATCATGATTGTAGATCTACCTGGTGGCGACAAGGCCAAGGCTCAACTGTTACTTGCGTCGCTCAACCTGAGTTGACAGCCTCAGGAGTAGATCTACGCCCATTACTGCATTAGCGGCTGTCGTTGCAATGAATGGGCCGCCACTGCGAGTTGTACGCCTCCCTGGTACCACTTCATTTATGATTATCATTATAATAATAATTATCTGGACTACAAGTACTAAGTTAGTAAGTAGTACTAGTTTGAGGGAAAGACACAAACGGGAAAAGTCTGAAGAAAAAATTGACTGTCATGTCACCACCATGACTCGAACCAGGCCAGGGACCCTCGCTTGTAGCTAGCGATGCTCTAACCACTGAGCTATGGTGTAGTCGTCACCCCAGCAGATTATGTAAGCTTATTACTACTTTGTAGCATTACAGCGTAGACTAGTGTTCGGATCGGTAGCGCCATTCTCTAGTCTATCGATAGTATCGTATGGAAGAGTTTTGCGCGTACTGAGCCGTAGGTTGTGAGTTTTCATTGATCGGGTGGGGCCAGTGTGCTAGTGAAGGTGCAGACAGGCAAACCCCCACAATTGTTCAATCGTAGATCTATCGGATGCCGTGCATGCTCCTCTTGTGCAGTAGTGGCACGTTTCGCAGCATCCGGATCGATCCCACACCTTTTTCACTTCAGACAGCAACAAAATTGCAGGGATCTGGAACAGCCAAGGACACACCAGTCCACGCTGAAATAGCGGACATTTCGACGTTCCAGTGACCGGGTCATATTGAACCAATCCGATCATCGCCTTACGGCTAGACTGCATCTGGGTGTCATGTCCGTGAAGGATCTGAAGGAGACGATGGCGGAGCCAGTCCGACTTCGGGAGGCAACGGCGGAGGACATGCCTGCTGTATCTGGACTACTCAAGGTAAAACAAAATTAATAATTAATTCGCTATCTACTGTACACGCTGTAGGCTTGTCTAAGGGGGGGGGGGGGGGGGGCACTTCAGTACCCCTGCCATCATCTACATGGGTGACATTTAGATCTACCGGTACACATAGGTCTATGATGGGCTTCTGGTGAGCGTTTACTAGCTCCTCGAAGATCTGGGCGCTTTCGTCTGACTGAGAACAATCTTAGGCTACCCGAGCATTGCAGCAAACATTGCACATGGTCATAATGTGCATGCACATGTATCACGGAAGGTGAGCCGGGTCCGGATCGTCGGGCAGACTGAGCTACCGTTGCAATGCAGCCTACTCGCAGACACTACTGCATGGGTCCTGACCAGTTGATCTTCCAACGGGTGAACCAATGGCCACCAAGGACTTGGGTGAATTGGGCCGGTTGTGGCCATGCCATGCCATGCCCCGCCACGGAACACGAAACAGATATTGGAGGTTTCGGCATAGGGATCGAGAGCGAGCCTATCACACTTATGCTGCCACTGTGTGTGATTCTGTGCATCCACCTTGGCACCGATGATAGGCGTGTCTATACTATGGCATATGGGCACTTCTTCATGCCGTTGTCAGCACAGACGGCCTCTGTATTATCCTGGCCAAGTGACACGATGTCGGAAATGTGTCAGTGCCTCTCTGCGGTGGGCCGTACGGGGTGGGAGTGGGGCTTAGTGCGGGCTTGCATGAATGCGTGGTGTGTGATGTTGCCCATGCAACTGGGATGCATGCACCCATGGTGTATGACTATGACACTGCACTCAAACACACAATCGTAGCCAGGTCACTGGCAGAATGCTCAGTGCTGCTTCGGTTATCCGGCACTGATCCAGCTGCTACTGTCCACCATGATACACATGCACATGTGCAGTGCTGCTCAACTTGATGAAAACCTGTGTAACCGTCAAGTTTGCGCCTTGCATCATTCCGCAGCCCAGTGCTTGCAGGTCTATGGCTGCGCAACGCCCGGCGCGTACTTGAGTGACGCAACTGGATTTCATTGAGCAACACTGTGCAGTTGGCTCGGCTATTACATTCTACTGTCATATTGCAGGCATTTCTCCCCTTCGTTGAGGAGCCTGGACTTCACGAAATGGTGACGACAGAAGGTGAGTGGAGTTCTGCAGACCTTCACATGCCATATTAGTGTACACAGTCATGTACATCTCTGGATATCCGGGCGGCACAAAGTATCACATGCCGTGCATGTACAGTAGGTATCGGTAATAGCGTGGGTGTTTGAAGAACGACTTTCTATTCTTATTTCCGATACTTCTTACACACGATACATCAAGTGTGACATATCATATGCATGTGCACAGGGGCAGGAAGATCATCGTACGTGCAACGTAGTGCTACTGTGCATGCGGCTGATCATAGTCCCATAGGCTTACCATGTGGCTATCCAACATGAGTTACATGACCACAACAGTTGAACCTGCACTGGCTGCAGCACTACGACGCAACGCGAGTCAGATCAGAACTGCATGGGACAGATGTTATTACTACAGGCGATTACGGATACACTTTGTACTAATCTGGCATGTTTTGCTACACAAAGTCCATTCTTAGGACTGATCTATTCTACTATGCGATAAAATTGCTTGTAAGAATAAAAGTGCACTTGAAACCCATGTTATGATTATGAAAACATGAGAGTTCATTCTTGTAGGCGGTATATTCTTTTACACGACCACGCTATGATAACCGATACGCACTATACTCAGTAGAAGGCAGTCTACCAGGAGATCAAAATGGGAACAGTGATCCATGCGGGCTAAGGGATGCACAATATTGTCATGGTGATGATTTGCAGACCTTACCACCCATGAATAAGCCACCATGCGGTCTTCGATCTGAGAGTTACTTACCGGCCACACATGTGCAATGCAGATGGAGCTCCTCATGCAAAGTGTAATGACTTTCGCAGTCATCTAAAACACACAACAACACTCAACTTCGTCCTGTTTTCAACTAACTAATTACTAGAATAAAACCTATAGTAGCATGAGTTGCCATCAGCATACAGTGTGAATGCCACAAGGTCGTACGGTGCACGTGCGTAGTATGCATGATGTCACCAGTCAGACATAAATGGCAATGGGGTAGAATAATGCATAGACAAAGGTCAAACACTATAACACAAATATGGACCCAGATCCACTACACAAAGGTCTGGCTCAGGATAGGAAATAGTGCCGCACTAGAGCTCAGCCTTGGAGTGCTCTGTTGAAGTTCAACAGTATAACCTACACGTGCAAGTGGTGCATGTACCATGGCACTATGTTTTGCACTTTTACCCGGGTACAAGACGGACATGAGCCAAATGGGCATTCATATAATTCACCCCCCCCCCCCCAAAGACCTGTAGTATTGGACTATTAGTGGTGGGCTGTGGTAATTTCTCTTATATGCGGCTAGATCTCATTCGGGATGGATTCGGAGACCGACGCTACTTCACCATTCTCCTGCTTGAGCTCGTCAAAGACGGTAAGAGTACGAGCCACCTGTACCGGTCATCTATTGTGTTTGGTACACCGGGCCATGTGTTCATAAACTGCCCATAGCATCTAGAAAGGCATTCGTCCACGGCACGCTAGTCCATCCGGCTGTCTTTCGCTGTGTGGATCAGCTGAGGCTCATCCCTAGCATTGGGAATACTCCGCGGTGCTTGCAGAAGCCATCATGGACCGTGACTTTATACTAAGCCAATAGGCTACCTCCCAGTGCGGATCCAAAGTCATGTCTAGAGTCTAGAGTCTAGGGATGTAATGAGCCAGTTGAACCTTTGAAGTGATGTGCAGATGCCTAGCCATGGCTGGCTATAATCACCCTCACCTCCTCCTTGATTGGCCTTGGCCATGAGTGTGTGCGTAATAATAATAACACACTTCTTCCATGTGCATAATGACCATTAGTTCCATTCCTCCAGCCTGCCTTATACTAGGTCTAGGTTGCCTAGCTGTGTTGTACCACTTGAGCATGCACGGTTGCTTCAGAGCTGGTATACGTCTATGCGTGTTAACGTAAACATGAGCGTGTATACTGCTACCATGTACTTGAAGTACATTGTAGTGCACTGGCCACGTACAGCTGATGCATGTGTAATGCTTCCATGGCTTTGTCTTGTTACAGGAGAAGCCGCATTGGCCATTGGTTACACCATGTACTTCTACAAGTATTCATACGGTGGCCGCTCTCTGTACATGGAGGCCATTTTCGTCTTGCCGGAACACCACCGTAAGTCGAGTCAATTTAAATCTGAAAGTGCAAGGAGCCTTGACAGCCACAGTGCCCAGAGCTCTGGTGCGGCTTGTTGTGCATGTATAATTTGTTGTGATCTCGAACTCGTCAGTCACTGCCTGGAACTGATTTTATTGTTAAGAAGACGCGAACTTATAGAGTGTGAAGAAGACTATATCGAGATAGAGAGCAGTGGAAGGAGAGCCGCTGGACAGCTGGGTAGTGTATCAATAAGCGCACTAGGGGAAGGCTAGACAGTCTGTCTCTAGACATCAATAGGTATTATATGAAAAGCTAGTCAATAGTACTAAAGAGTAAAGTCAACCACAACACAGACCATAGCTTCAGACAATCATGACAGGCATGATACAGATAATACATCATTTCCATCATTGCCGCTGCAGTTTGAGATTAATCATTTCAGTCATACTATCTCCCCTGTACTGTATCCCGCTGCTATGATAGCTTTATGGACGTGCCGGGGACTGGCAAAATCAGGAAAGGCAGATGTACAGTGGATCTCACGTGCATCGTAGCCTGGTCCATGCATTTCTATTTCTACAACGTTGGGTTACAAGTATTATTTTTCGTTTTCTTTGCGTTTTCATTTAGCAACAGCAGTTGGCCATCTCTGATGGTGTGTTCTCTTTTTCCATGCGTTCTCTCAACTTGATAATGATCCCCAGGGAAAGGATATGGGAAAGTTATCATGAGACATCTGGCAAAGGTGAGAATAGCAGTCGAAGGAACGGCAGGTATGCATGCAAACTTTATTCTCTTGGTGAACAACACACTGGGTGTCAATTTCCAGGACCACTGGGCCTCGAATAACCCCAAAAGGAATGCGAGTGCCGTGCATATGGTCAGTATTGTATGTTTGACTGTCAGACACAATACGAGAATTGGCATGCAGCGACCACTGGATAAGCTATTCCGACAGACAGCACAACTTCTGTGAACTGAACTACTGCCAACTGATTCCGTGCTTCACTTTCTTTCTCCCCTCTCTGGCGTCATTGTCTTGCCTTTGGCACCCAAATTTGATGTTTCAGCTTGCTTTAGAGAACCACTGCAGGAGCCTCACATGGCAGGGCGTCCTAGATCGGCCCAGTGCAAACTTCTACAGAAGCTTAGGCGCAAAGGACCGCTCTGACGTATCCGACTTCCAGCTGGATGTCGAAGGCATGATGGGTCTCATTGAAGGAGCAACGTGATGATTGGAGACAGTATTCACCCAGTGCACGGATGTGCCGCCAAGTTACTTTCCTGCTGTGGCCAGAACATGAATTCTGCTGCAGGTCTGAGCAATAACAGGATACCCGATCCAACGCCACGGAAAGGTGAAGAGGCCAAGTACGAGTACATTGCCTTGTTGAGTTGCAACACACAACTAGCTGCGAGTGCATGTACTTGTCAAGCATGAAGTATCGTGAGGAATTCTTGGCATTTCGACTGTTGCTATAGCAATCAGAGATACCCTGACAGCACAGTCAAACTTAACTATATTTATGTACTCCGGCTGGTTCACAGAGTTTATCTGATTTCTGAATCATTGTCTTCTTCTAGGACACAGGAGATCCGTGGACTACATCTTAGAGAAGCGGAATCACTACTAACATTTCTGTTCACCTAATCTGGCCTTTTGCTCTCATACCTAAACTGATACTGACTACCTAAAACGGTACTGCATCCAAGTAAACATTTTTTCATGCTACTTTTAGGGCCGTTTTTCGTTGAAAGGGCAATGACCGGTATCAGGAGTCCATAAACTGTTTATGCACTCTTGCCGGTATTCACGGGCGACATAGTGTTGTTTTTTTACAAGATACACAACTCACTGGCAGGCACATGGGGCTAGCATGGGGCTAGCATGGGACTAGCGTGGGGCTAGCATGGGGCTAGCATGGGGTGAGATGGTGCTAGAGGGGCTGCCGTGCTCAACCGACCAGAGGTCTCGGCATCTTCGAATGGCAGGCGCACCAAATTGGGAGGAAAGCATAAGCATGGGGAAAAAGTAAGCACGTGACAAGATGGGTGTAATAGGGGTAGAATTGGGATTCGGCTATTCAGGATTGGCAATAATTTGGCTTGAGAAGCACAGGCATAATCCAGGAAGAGGCGGTCGGTTGCCCAATCCAAGTCAGACTGCCGCAGGTGGTCGTAGACATTCTGGAGGGTCTGCAGCAACTTCTGAGAGGGGCAAGCACTGAGAATAGAGGCTGGGAGGCCAGGTCTCAATCCTGCAGTGGGGGAGGGACTGAAGGACATTGTTCCGAGGTGGGAGTCTTGGTCAGCTGGAACGGGTGGTGGCTCGTAATTGTGCACATGCTGGCGAGGGTAGGAGGGCTGTGACCATGGTGACGGTCAAGTAGTGGAGCTTTAAGGGGGAAAGCAGAGCTAGAGGCAAGAGTACATGAAACCCAGAGCTTGGGGCCTTTTCTGCGATGGGTGTCTGCAAGAGTACATATGTACTCTTGGTGTCTGTCACGGCGGAACTTATTTATGTACTCGGGGGGTATTTAGTATTCACCCGTAATTGCTTACCAACATGACCAGGTGAGTTGTGATAAGGAAATACAAGTCGCATGTAACAACACATACCAAAGTCGGACACAGTGCTAAACAGTACTCCACAATCACTCAACTCATAGCCCAAAGATCCCTTTCCTTACCAAATGTATACTCATTTCAAAGCCACTCCACACAAAGAAAACATCGCTGTTACGATTGTTACCCAAGAATAATCAGAAAGAAGAACAGTTTGCCGAGAGACTAAAATCTCCTTGAACAAACCACTCCTGCCGAAACACAATACGGTAAAATCAAGCCAATTGGAAAACCCTATAAGTCAAGAGAGAAAGAAAGAGTATGATGGAAAAAGGGAGCTAGAGGAAAGTCTTGTCAGTTGAATATGTTTTGTTTACTGGTTAATTTTCTGGTTGGCATGGATGAGTCCAACATAGGTGTTGAGCTGGCGTCCGCGCATGCGTCCCCACAGCATATGGTCGTTGAGCGAGAGGATGGTGGCGGCGTTGAGAGCAGCGGTGTCGGGCTGGATGGCAGTTGTGCAGCCGAGACCGGAGGGCATGCGCAGCGATGACCACACATCGGCCTCACCCCACTGGGATGACATGGGCGGGCAGTTGATCACTGGCAGGACAGTGTTGCCAGCCAGCACTGGGCCGAGTCCGTTGCTACGTCCAGCAACTGCAATGATGACTGTGGGCACGGCCTCAGCCTCGATCTCGTGCAAGACACCCAGGCTCATCGGCGTGGACTTGTGAGCAGAGCACACGTGGAAAGTCACCGGGATTTTCAGCTCACGCAGGACCTTGGCAATCTTGTCACAATGGTCCTTGTCGGATGCGGAGCCCATGAAGATGACAACACGTCCCCACGGCTTGCTGGACAGGTGGCTGGCCTTCTCGGCAACCCAGGCGTAGTTCTTGCGGATTTCTTGCATGGCCTCAACGGTGACCTCACGAAGGTCACGGTACACTTGCTTGTCCATCTGGAGGCGACGGTCACCGGATGGCCACAGGCGCCACGAGTCGTTGTCGATGACATCAGCAAGGAGAATCTCGCCGTTTACTGGGTTGACACCAAATTCAATCTTCATGTCAACAAGAGTGCAGCCGAGTGATGCCCAGGCACGCTCCAGAATCTCGAAGACGGTGACGGTCATGCGGCTCATCTCATCCAGATGGTGCTCCTTGATTACCACACCACCACAGTCCATGGCAGCAGCCACAATCTGCTGGTATGACCACTGGGGATCACCTGCTTCATCATCCTTGAAGAAGTACTCAAGGAGAGGGGGAGCAAAACGGTGTCCCTCCTTCACTCCCTGGTTGCGCTTCAGGAAGGATCCGGTTGCAACACGGCGAGTAACGAACTCAATGGGTACCATGGCGCACTTGACGGACACGAGAGAGGTATCGGTGTGTCGCTGGACGAAATGGGTCTTCACCCCACAGTCGTTGAGCAATTCAAATATGGCCACAGTGGTGCTGGTGGCCAGAGCTCCCTTGCCCTCCATATCATTGACACGCTGAGCATTGTTAGCTGTGATACGGTCCTTGGATTGCAGCAAGACGTACTCCCTGTCACCAGCTGGAAGAGACTCAGGGTTCTTCACAGTGAGAATCTCCTTCGTCTTTCCCTCAGCAATTTTCTCTCCTGGAAGAACTACAACACAAAAGAGCGAAAAGAAACAGGAAAAAAAAGAAAATACTCGACTTGCAGACAAACAGACTGAATTCTAAAGAAAACAAAATGAGATTTACCTTCCATGATGGTAATGGGTTGGATAGGAGAACAAGGGAGACTGCTGAAACTGCAATGAATGCACAATCAAAAACGCGTGCTCTGCAATGAAAGCACAACGTAACGTGTACGAGTGAACAAAAGGAAGAAGACGCCGAGATGAGCTCCATGCGGCCGCGCGGGCAAGGAGTGCGCATGCAAGCCAAGGAAATAGCGCACGAAACCGATGAATGGTCGTCTAGCGTCGTTTCCCGCGTTTTCTGGCAGTTTGGCCGTTTGGGGATCAATCAATCAGCGCACGTGGCTTTTCACGTGGAGAGAGCCACAGCTCAGGGAATCCCCCGAACATGCGCCATGCCATGGCAACAGGTGGCCTGCCGAAGAGCTACGTCATCGAAACGATTCTCTGCATTTCAATAATTTTTAACATTTTCTTCGCTATGATTATGCAGTTCCTCTAGTTTGATTTTGTAAAGATTTTGTGTGGAGAAAGCTGTGTTGCTTCGAAGAGCTGAGCTGCATCACTTTTGGGGTGATCGAGGGTGGCGTAAATGCTGTCGTAGTTCTGTATGACGAGAGGCGGCTGGAATGAGTGATCTACTGAAGAAACCAGCCGTGCACAGCACAGCTGGTGCTGTTCCTGTGCAAAATGACAAAGGTAGAATGATGGAGAAGACTCTCAAGGAGAGCTACTTCACGAGTGCATGTCTGGAAAGAGGCCTAAATATCGTTGGTCGATGGACTGCTGATTGTTGTTTTAGGTGAAGTGCGTATGGAGAAAGTGAAAGTCAGTCGTTACATAGCTGGAAAGAGGTTAGGAAATAGTGTACCTAATAACATTCTTTCTGACACATGTTTTGTGGCAGTGTGATGTTACTGTAGTGATGGTCTTATTCATTAATTCTCACGATGCAGGATGTCCAGTCACTAGGAAATCCTGGCTGTGTAACCTAGCCTGTCCCACCAGCATTTCTAAATCGTCACGCCCAGGATCTCTTAACTGTTTAAGTTGCGCATGTGCATGCATGCATGCGTGCTCTCTCTCTCTCTCTCTCTCTCTCTCTCTCTCTCTCTCTCTCTCTCTCTCTCTCTCACACACACACACACACACACACACGCTCACGCTCACGCACACACACACACACACACACACACACACACACACACACACACACACACACACTACTACTACTACTACTACTACTATAGCATGACTGCCCATTGGGCAATGTCACCCCCGGAGGGGGCCAGAGTTTGGAGGGCACCGTCATTGGCAGGACTTCTGGTGCCTCGTCAAATCTTGCCGTCGTCGGAAACGCTTCGGGCAATGCATGCAGATCAGCGGCAGTGCACACACACACACACACACACACACACACACCACACACACACACACCACACCACACACCACACACACACACACATGCAGGGCAAAGGGTGTCAGGCTACTGGTGTGGTGTATTCTACGATCCGGTGAAGGGAAGTGAGAAGGGATGATTGGGATTTTCACGGGGAAGCTGTGATTGAAAGTGATTTTTATTTTGTTATTTGAATAATAGAGATAAATTACAGACTTGCAGTCGTGGCCAAAGTAATCCGACTTTGTGCCGAGGGCAGTGCCAAGGCTCATGTGGGCCTCTGCAGCCCTCAGAACAGTTTTTTGGAACGTGCATGACGTAATTTAAATGGAAACGCGGCGCTACTTTTGACCCGTGGTTCTGATTTCTTTGGCCACAGCTGTAGTACAACTGGTACAACATTATAAAAAAGGCACATGCAGACACTGTGGTTGTGTGTGTGTGTGGGGGGGGGGTTGTTGCCTTTTCGCACATACATGACTGTGCATGCATCTTGTAACTTTTGCCACTTCCACCGTCCACGCACACCAACACCTATTGCTAATCTACACTCCTACCTTTCCTCTACTCACCTGTATCGACTCGCAGCACTTCCCTTGCACTACTGCACTACTGCGCCATCACTAAGATGTATTCCCGCCTGTACTTTGCCACCTATCACATCACAACCAACTGCCTATTAACTCATGCTAAGACCCACAGCCCTCCAGTCTGTATCCACTGGCAATGTTGTTCAGAACAACGACGTGTCTGGAGTATCTTTAAACTCATTAAATTTGTTACTTTCTACTGCTCTTGGTCGGAAAAGAATTTTATTTAACATCCGCACTGCATCGCCGTGTGGTATCAGGACAAGTTGCACATGGGATCATTTTATCATGTGCTGCGCAGCAGCCCCTGCCCTCCTGTCGGCACGTATGCGTTGAAGCCCGCTGGACCCTGGCTTCGCCGGCTGCACGATGTCTAGCACATTATGGGAATGGACTGCAGTAATTTTGCATTATCATTTTGACTGAACAGACAGTGCTCCACCATGATATTGTCACCGTGTTACATGTACTAGTATTGCCTTGATGTTTGTTTTGTCTGTGTTTGTCCCCAGGCCATTGTATGCCGCAGAGCAAAGTTCCTCGTCCGAAGAAGACGACGAGGAGCTTCAGCGAGCCGAGCCAATTGTTCGCGGAAAGGTGGCCGCAGCTCCGGTACGGTACTTGGCCAGTGGCCAAATTCACGATACCTTGCAAACCTGGTGTGCACCCCTTCCTGCCCTGTTGCTCTTTACCCGTGCGAGCTACTACAGTGCGTTTCTAAAGTATATACCTCTGGTTTCAAGAACCTCGTTTCACCAGCATCTATACCACATCAAATCTGTTATCACTTTGTGGATATAATTCCAGAGGTCAATACTTTTGAAACATACTCTAGTAGTCTGTGTCTCAATGTCACTTCCATTGGCGCAACTATTTGCTTCTAAAGTTAATGTGTGGTTCTGTCTATTCAGTTGTGAATTGCTCCTTCCACTTCCTCTCTTCCCCAGATTTAGCTCTCAGTTTAGCCTTTATCCTTGCTTCCTACTTCTGTATCAATTGCCAGAACAGTTTGAGTTATGGTGATACGTAACGTCCAGGACCAAGCAAATGCTATCTGATATTTACAATGCTGAACTAAGGCAGATACGTTTGATGCTAACCAGAAAGAGTGCTCAACCAAGATGAGGCGAGGGGCGTCTCAATCTCTGAACAGCTAGTTGTTTCAATCTTGTTATGTCTCATTAGCAAGTGTTGTATAATATTATTATTATTATTATTTATCAGCGAGTACTGTGTATTATCAGGACACTTTGCCTCTGCACCCTTGCGCGGCCCTGATCCCGGAAAAATGCGCTTTGTTCTGTTCCTCACTGCAGGTTGGTGATTCAGACAGTGAAGATGCGGGCCGCCTAGTAGCTGATGAGCTTGGGTGAGTGATCAAGCGCCTTCTCGGGCATAGCCAATGTTCTGTGTTCTGACACGCCACGAAACGGATTAGAACACGTTTGTGATCGCACATGTCAGGGATAGTTCATCCCGATTTTGGATTTCTGTGTCGGCACATGTTCACTGTGAATCGGCTATTACTCTTGTGTGTAGCAGTGTGCTGCTGTATGTGTGCTGGTGGTGGTGGTGCTGCTGTATGTATGCTGATGGTGGTGGTGGTGCTGCTGTGTGCTGATGGTGGTGCTGCTGCTGTGTGCTGATGCCATTCAGTGATGGTGGTGGTGCTGCTGCTGTGTGCTGATGGTGGTGGTGGTGCTGTTGTGTGCTGATGGTGGTGCTGCTGCTGTGTGGTTATGGTGGTGGTGGTGCTGCTGTGTGCTGATGGTGGTGGTGCTGCTGTGTGCTGATGGTGGTGGTAGTGCTGCTGCTGCTTGCTGGTATGAGAACCAGGTTTAAAGCTCTTTACATTCCCCTCCTGCTTTATGTCCATCACCTGTTCCACAGGGAGGAAGATGATGAAGATGAGGTGTCGGAAACCGTAAGTTTCACCCAATGTCCGTGTTCGGAATATCTGATGAAATGTGTTCAAAATATCTCCCACAGCCTATTTGTCTGTGGAGTGCAAACTATGAATGAAACTTAAGAGCCTTATATGGTAGTGCATATGCAATGAAGTACAGTGCGAGGTGAAGTCTCTGCCTTTACTCAGTTTACTGTCATGTACATGTAATGACATTAGGGAGGTTTAGTCCCACGTAATCTGTGTGTACTTTACATGTGTGTACCACGTGATACTCAGTGACCCACGTACAGACGTTTTCTGATTCACGACATACCGTGTATGGAGGCTCACCCACGTTCTGGCGGTGAAAATCAGAATGGAGCGCATTGTGCAAGCTGTGAGGGTGCTCAGCTGCAGAAGTTTCCGAAGCACGAAATCAAAATATTCGATGAGCTTCGAAGCTTCGTCTTTGACCAAGTTTGGGCCTTTCGCTTCATGCTTTTGTTTGTTCCGTGTGACTAAAGACAACATTGCGAACGTGGGTCTATTGCATGAACTTTACGTGTACAGTCAGACCTCGCTTATCCGGTCCTCGTTTATCCGGATCCCTCGCCATTCGGAAGAAAATAGTTGGTTACAAATGTACAGCATATGCCATGCTTACATACAGTATATGTGTTGGATTATCCGGTTCCCTCGCCTATCCGGATATTTTTGTGGAAAACGGATGTGTGCGGTTATGCGAGGTCTGACTGTATTACCCACGTTCCCGTATCCGTTACGTGGGACTAAACCTTCCTATTATGGTGGTTGCCCGAGAATAAATCGTTTGCCTCTGATCTGCCTCTGTGCAGTAAAGTGAAGTAGTGTGTGTGTGTGTGTGTGTGTGTGTGTGTGTGTGTGTGTGTGTGTGTGTGTGTGTGTGTGTGTGTGTGTGTGTGTGAGTGTATGTGAGGTGTGTGTATGGGGGGTACATGGCGCGCGTGTGTGTGTGTGTGTGTGTGTGTGTGTTTGTGTGTGTGTGTGTGTGTGTGTGTGTGTGTAGTTTTTTTTCTCAAGTCGAAACGGTTGCAGTCCACTTCAGTGCTAGATCTTGCTCAGAATCTGTTTGTTCCAATCTCATGACCTGTTGGTGCACAGGAGATGGCGCGCCGTGTGGAGCTGTTGCGCGCACGAGTTCAACAGCGCGCCAGCCAGGTAGGTGTGGACTTGGCCGGCCTGTGTTGTTGTATACTTTGTACATTATTAAATCGCTGTTGGCCGTACCGTGTTTTTGTTTATGGGAGCAGCTCTCAGTTTCTAGTAGCATGCACTTGTCATTCCAGTCACCCTGTTGAAGTGCACACACCGATAATGGTGGCCTATAGCAAGAGTACATAACTCCCCAGAGTGTGCAACGCCTGATCCAGCTCTGCATAGGGTCTTGGTCGAGCGTATTCGGATCTTTGCGTCATAATACCGTACACATCTGAGGGGAACCCTGGGAGTCGCGGGTACTCTCGGATCAAAAACAATGGTGCCCTGCCTCGAGACCGGCCTTGCGCTGGTGTGGAGTGTACGCATGACATCAGAAGATCCGATTCCGCTCGACCAAGACCCTATGCAGAGCTGGATCGGCGTTGCACACTCTGGGGGGTTATGTACTCTTGCTTATAGCTATGAGTGTCATTCTCTTTGGCTATCAACATACCAATACTTTCCATTCTGGCTGCATGGTGTTGTTCATTTTTTCATTTAGACTTTACTTGAAGGATTCTCCGAAAGTAAATGGGTACTTATCGGGGGAGTTTCCTGGGAGGGTGGATGAGACGAAAGGGAAGTGAAAAGGGGTTAGGGAAATACTTAGCAGAGACACTGCTCAAGGAAAACTACAATTTTTTTAACAGTTGTACATTTAAAGTTTTTAAACTGAACTGTCCACCTCTCCACGCTGCGCTCTTGGCCCACATTCACAACACGACACCATAGCGAGGAAGTTCGTTCATTTTCAAATGGCCGAGTTTGTCGCCACTTCTGAGTTGTACATTTCATAATTTTAGTGGAGAAAAGATTTTCTCCGGATAACCATTGGACTTACCTGACCTCTTCTGGTAGATTGCTAATCACCCACTGCTGTTCTGTGTTGCGCCTATTCCTGTGTGTATCCTCAGGCTGACGGAGATGAGGATAGTGATGAGGATGATGATATTCCCATTGAGCGTCACGACACGCGCACTGTTGTGTCCAGGTGAGTGTCTGTGCATGGTGGTTGGCTGATTGTCCACTGTGCTTGCGACCCAGCCTTGTGCCAAGCGTTCTGGACCCAGCACATCACAAGGTACACTATGTCCCCGCAGATGTCGTGTCCTGAGACTGTCAATGCGGCGCGGCCGTCGCAAATAGGCCACTCTGCGGAGTGACGTGTTGATTCAGATCTGCAGCCACAGCACTATGGTAGCATTGTTCCATGGAAACTGAGCGGGGGTGCCTTGCTGGGTTTGGCTGCGATGTTGCTGGGGGCGGGCAGAGAGTGTATTCTTGTGGCTGGATGATGATGTCGTTGATAGTATGGTGAGCAAGCTGCTCTGCTGTACCACTTGCGTAAGTCTTCCTTGTACCTAGGCTTCTTTAAGCCATGACTGACTGTTACTCTCTGAATGCTGACCGTGCAACTGACAAGTATTTGTTTTGTTGCTGCTGCTGCTGTCATTGTCGCTGTGCCCTATTGCACTCTCTTTGCTATGGTGTCATACAGTGGTGAAAGTGACGATGAGGACATGGATGACGAGGTATGTCTTCTTTGATTGCTTGCCCACCCGTACGCATAGTCTTCTTTACGTGCATCGGCATAGTTTGTGAGTCAGTCTGCACAGCGCTGGTGTTAACAGAGTAGAGTACTCTTCAAGTGCATGTGTTATGCAGTGTTCTGGATGCACATCATTATGGTGGACCAGTGCCTGGTCTCACATTTTCTCTTCATCAGCATCTTTCTTTTTTTTTCTCCCCTTTCTTGACTCCTGTTAGGCAATGGAGAAGCGGCGAGAACTCCTGCGGCAGCGCGCAAGGGAACGGAACGCTGAGGAGGTGGGCAGAGTTACATGTATTGTATTTTGCCAATGCCGAAGGCTGCTCAAAATGGCGGATGCTCCGTTGGTACTGCCCTGCAGTCATACATTGTGTGGGGATGGCCATCATTGGTGGGAGCTACTGATAGCATCGTGTCGAATGGGTGCTAGTGCTTACAACCCTAGCTTGTGTTTGAGCTCACTAAGGTGGCCATTGGCAATGGAGAACAAAGCAGCACTGCACTGGTATTGTCAGCCTTTTTTGTGTGGAATCAAAAATTCCGCTTCCTACAAATCTTGCGTTACTATGGAATCTTCCTCTGGACCAGCTTGCTTCTTCTCTAATGGTTGATTTTCATCGTGTTGGTTTGCATGTTCCTGACATTGGTGTCACTATGACTGATACTAGTGCTATTTCTGTGTATGTACTCATTGTTTGACATGTGATGTTGGTGTCTGCTATCTACAGGAAGTGTTACAAGTCGAGGAGGAGAAATTCGACGAAGATGAGGAGGAGGAAGAGGTAGGATTTTGTTGTTCACCTGAATGCGGTTTGCGTATTAATTAATGCGCTCGCCTACTCCTGTGTGTGCTCACCTACAGTTTGTTGTTGGAGTTCTCTTCTTGTCCGAGTGCATTGTAGAATGGGGTGTCCAATGATGGCCAAAGCACTCCACGTTGCTGTAACTTGTAAAGATGTTGAAGCGAGTGCTTTGGCCCTGGAGCACATGGCAGTGTGGGCATGGGTACTCAATGCTGCTATGAAGTTTTGTGATGATCCGTGTCTTTGTAGCAGCAGCAGCTGTGGTGTTTTCTGATTGTGATCATTGTACGCCATGTTTCTTTTCCTGTTGCTGGATACCTGTTTCCATTTATCTTGCAGTCCTCTGAATACGAAGAATACACCGACTCTGAAGACGAGACAGGACCCCGGTTAAAACCGGTGTTTGTGAGAAAGTAAGTGTGTGCATGCACATGTATGTGTGCAGGTATAGACTGCATGCATGGAGTAATGGAGTTACACCCCATTTTACACATCGGGTATTAGCCTATTAGGGCACATCACAGCTAGAGTGTACGTGCTGTACACACGTTTCCAGAAGCTGGTTATCCGGACGAACTGCGTGTTCACTGTTGTACCCCGGTGTAGTACTATTGGTAATGCTGTGTGTGTGTGTGCGTGTGTGCGTGTGTGTGTGTGCGCGCGCACGCGTTTGTGTGCGTGTGTGTGTGTGCGCGCGTGCGCGCACGCGTGTGTGTGTATATGTACACGTGTGTGCATGTGGTCGTGTGCGAATGTGTGCACGCACTACTACGCATGCGTGCGTTTGCAGGCGTGCTAGTGGGCAGTAATGGCTGAAGGAGTGCTGTATTATCTTGCATATTCCCAAGACATTATTCAGATGTTGTGTAATTGTATAGGTACCACGTATCATGTACTTTGTGTTTGCATGCACAGAACTGACCGACTTACTATTGCTGAAAAGGAGAACATGGAGAAAGAGCGCCAGGAGGCGGCAACAGAAGCAAAGAAGCTGTCAGATGCGAGAAAGCGTGACTCGAGGAAGGCAAGTAGCGTTTTTGCAGGAGTGTAGCTCGCACGCTGGACGCGTTGTGCACACACTGGATCGAAATCCCGCATTGCTTGGTCACTAGGGACATGTACTGTGTCGGATATACTTGAATGGTCCTGATTTGGCTGGGGGGGGGGGGGCATATTATAATTATGGCTTGCTGATGGGGAGGGGGCATAATTATCACACTCTATCAAGTATGATACGCTTTGGAGTGAAATGCTATGAGTTTTCTTCACTGTATACGATAGCCACGGGGTGCTATATCCTCTAGCTGTTTCCTATTGCCTCAAGCTGGTATTCAGTGAAGACTTTCCTATGTGAACATATGCTTATGCCCGTTCTCCTGCTGCTGCTGCTGCTGCTGCTGCTGCTGTCTTGTTGCTCTGATATAGTTGGTGGAGTTGACCCTGCAAGACGAGCTCAATGAGGAGCAGAAGGGTAAGTCTGGTTAATAGTTTTAATTTAAAACTACAGTACTTCGAAGGACGACTGTAAGGCATGTGTACAGTGGAGCTGGGATGTATTCCACAGCAAGCAGAACGTCCTTATTTCCTATCATGAATGCGTCACAATAGCCAACCAACCAACTTAACAAAACAACAAACTGTGAACAAGGACTTTGGTCGAATGAAGTTGAAGACACCACTGCAGCTGTACTTATGGTTGATAAATATGGTGGTAAAGACACACCTGGCAATATGGCGGTAAACACACGCCTGCCCACACATACTGCCCGGTGTGTCTTTACCACCATATTTATCAACCATAAGGACTTTGGTCACTCTACTTATTGTTTACCTGTATGTGCCCTGGTGAGACGGTAGGACATGGTGTTTGATGATTGCTGTTGTCCCTTGTTGAAAGAGCCATGAGAATCAAACTTGAAAGAGCCATGAGAATCAAGCTTGAAAGAGCCATGAGAATCAAGCTTGAAAGAGTCATGAGAATCAAGCTCGCTTTTCTTGCCCTGCACAGATATTGGGAGGCCTTTTACACCGTGCGTTTGGTACTCGAAGAAGTTGGAATAGAGATTTGTTGATTCAACACGTCCCTCTTC
>NC_088643.1:24278312-24328312 GCF_964019385.1 Sycon ciliatum
GGCTGCAGTGTTGACATTGTTGCTCGTTGTTTTTGCCTGCAACATGGGCTTTTGTACAATAGCTGACTTCATCTAAGTCAGCACTGTATATAATATTCATCCAACGTTGTACTATAATTATACTTTCCCCATGCTATACCTGTGCTCTCCCCCATTGTGCAATCGCTTTCTGTACTTCTTCAGTGTATTTCCTGTGCTTGTACATACATATACATCATGCTGGTCGTGGCTTTTCTCCATTATTTTATTTGAGAATTTTTTAGTAATTTTCTGTGATTCTGTATTTGCGTCTGCCTTGTGTACTAATAAACAAACTTTGATGCAATCACACAAATGTTGTACTGTACTTAGCTGCAATGATCCGTAATCATTGGATACACATTTCTCTGTTAGATTTTGAAGTCGTTATGTGCAAAATGATGCTTCAGTATGTGGTCTTACTGTAAACGTCAGCTAACGACTTGTGCCACACACTTGTTTGGTGTGGATCATGTGTCCAGGATCAGAGCTCAGAGCTGTTATGTTTAGCCTATTCTTATGGCATGTAGTTTGCAGAGTGTTGATTTCCTGCTAGTCCGATATCACTGCAGGGGATGAACATGTAGCTGTATGTATGGTCCATGTTGTTCAAGGACTGATGCGCACCGCTGGGTAATTACGTTTGGTTGAGGAAGGAAGACAACACACTTGTGCAGGTAGTGTTTGACCGAGGCAACGCCATGACGGTAGAACCAGCAATGTTTGAGAGGAAGGAAGCCCCGCTGGGTTGGTTACGCCCCGCACACATGGCCGCTCGGATTTTGTGAGATGCGGAATACTCGACGTACGTGATGGTATACGTGTTGTGACGAATTGTATTATGCTTTTGTAAATGATGTATGGCTCAAGCTCCCGACACAGCTACTAGTAGCTGATTGGGCATTAGACCTGGCTGGTGATCATGGTATTACATGTACTTGTAGTACCGTACAGGGAGTAGTGGCAGTCCAGTACTGCTCCCTGCTTATCGCATCAGTGTGGTTAGGTCTTGAGTGTGGCCAGCGCTCCCTCCCGCTCCGACACTGGTGGTTTCTTTCTTCTCCTTCTTCCTGTTCCCGGCCTTCTGGATTTTTCCAATTCCATGTCTCTTGTCACTGATGTGACATTTATGGTCTCAAACAGGAAGAGGTATTTTACTACTCCATGGTCTCAAGAGTCTACCCCCCTCCCCCCCTTCTCCTCCCAGGGCCTAGGGGTTTCATGGACACCGATCTACTACTGTAGTAGATCTACGAAACTTTTTGATATCGTGATTTTGTCACTGGAAGGGGTAGACGTACTGCTAATATAGGCTACATCAAGAGTACATAAAAAGGTTTATGATTGTACTCTTGCCGTCTTGGCTACATGCATGGTAGACAGTGCTTCCGGGCTGACAGTTCGAGTCTCCGGAGCTCCTCCGAGCCCCCCCCCCCCCCCCCACAATCATACTGACAACGACCGGTCCGAACCAGGGAGTCGTATTACCCGACTCCCTGGGCCTGGTCCGAACCGAAGCTAGTACTAGTAGTAGAGCTAGAGGGCCAGGCTGCAGGAAAAGGCTGTGTAGACCATGGTAGAGTGTAGTGTAGCTGTACAGTCATGTACACGGCCCGCGGCCCGGACGACCAAACAAAAACTTCCAAACGACCAAATTTCACAAAGCAAGTCCCTTGAGCTGAGCCGCATGCGCACTTCTGAAAAATAAGTGTATTCCTTTTGCCAGAAGCTATGGCAGTTCCGTCCTCCATCCTCCTGCCGGCATGCCCAGCTTCCTGCCCTTGTATAACCTGGTTATCCTAGCCAAGTAAGTTGTTATGGCTAATGTTCCACATTTTTATTTGAATAGTTCACCAACCCGTGATGCGTTGACCGCGCGCTACGAAGGCGAAGGTCACCTCCTTTCCGGTAGGAGAGATGCGGAGAAGAGTCGGGCAAAGCATAGAAGGAAACCAGTTGCCTGCACACCGCAGGTGATTTGCAGGCTTCGTGGGCCGCCAGCATGCCAGCGGCGTCTGGCCAGAGCTACTCCGCCGCTGGAATGCGAGCAAGAAGACGGAGACTGTCCAGCAGCTCCTAGCGCAGTGCCGCCAACAAGTTATTTTGCAGCACCTCCATCTCAGTTCCGTACCTCTGTGAGGTGTTGTCCGCTACTAACTTGCATTGCGTGGAATAATGCGTCTCTTCGACGAATCGGTGTCCGTCGTCGCTCGACCTGTTCACAACACCTAAGCCTAAAGGGGCGTTTCGTGTTTGTGTGTCACGCTGTGGTGCTGGGCAACGACATATTGTTGATATCGCCACTACTAACGTTAGTATCTGTCCGTGTGGCGATCGGCAGCAACGACCAAGCGGCACGAATCGACCAGGCTGCAGATAGGCGGCATGAAATCGCTTGCTGCCGATAGAGGTATGAGCAGAACTTTGCAGAGCAGCACCATGACGAATCGGTCGCGTGGACTGTACCGACCACATGCCAGTTTGCCAGTCCTGCTCGGAAGTCTGATTGTTTGTTTCGTGGCATGTGGTGTCACGTCGGAAGAAGCTACAGTGGGTCCTAAAACTCCTGGTATTGCAATCTTTGTTGTGGCATGGTCAGACGCTAATCACGGACCGCCAGGCAATGACAGTGAAGAGGACCTGCGCTGCTCTTCTAACAATCACTGTGAGTCTCTTTGGGATGCCATGAAACTGGCACGTAACTTGCAATCGCAGCAACAGCAACAGCTCAATGCTGGTGGTGTGCAGTCTCCGCTTCCAATAGTGGTGCGCTTGTTGGCAAACCAAACTCTGTCACAGTGTCGCGTGTTGCTGAGGCGGAGGGTACAGCTTCACCACGGCGGTCAATGCACAGATTACCATCCGATAGGTGTAGAACTGCTCGACTGGCACATGGCCGATATCATCGTCGACGGCAGCCACCCAGCAGGGGGCTGTGGTCGATCACTACTTGCAGCCCCCACACCTCTATCCCAGTCTGCGGGAAGCAAGAACACCCATGGTCAACGGAGTACTAGCTATCTTCTAGATATCGTCAATTCCTCGGCCATCACATTCCGCAACATAGCAATATATGCTGAGAACATCACCGATGTGTACTGGAACAGGTCATTGGTACACATACAATCATCGAGACTAATTCGATTTGTGGACTGCGTGTTCACATGCATGCAATACGAGCTGTCCGGTGGGAGACGATCCCTGGCAATGGTGCGTGACTCGGCATTCGTGGCGTTCAGTCGTTGCACTTTCCAGCAACGGAAGCAAATGGCACTCAGCGCACGTGTTGTTGAGAATGCCATACTGAGCACACGTATCAGTCCGTTTCTAGCATCTGCATTAGACATTGAACTGATGAGTGTTCACAGAATTGAAGATCTGTCCGCTGCCGAACACGCCAAGCTAAGCGAAATTGCGCCTTCGATCGACGTGGCAAACTGTACAGGTGGTGGCCGCATAGCAACAACGGGCAGTACAGGAGGTCCTAAACAAGTGGATGCCAAACTGTTCTACTGTCTTCCTTCATTGCTGCTACATCATTGTTCGGTTGCGAATTCGGGCAGAGGAGTTAAGTTGGACTATGCGCCGCATCGACTTCGTAAAATCACGATTAGTACGGCGGTGCCCATGGCTATAGGAGTGACATTGTCTTCGATGACGGGCCACCGAGTCTTGATTCACAGCTGTGATATCAAACGCACACAAGCGCCTTTGGGTACGTCGGTGAAGTTCTCCATAGCTCACGATCGACGCAACCCGCCATCACCCGGCCCTGCAAATTCCACAGAGTGGCTGCTGGAGGTTACAAACACATCGTTCGAGGGGAACATCGGCTTGTTCGGCGGTGCTCTAATGGTACTGGCTGATAGGAAAGCGTCATTCATGGGCAATGTTTTTCTGGACGATAGATACAGTAGAAGTGAAGCTATGACAGCGTGCAACTTGGTACTGGTGAAGGACTGCTACTTTGGTGACAACTTGGCATTGCGAGAGGGTGGCGGTATTCTTGTTCACTTCAAGACACTCTTGCCATGGCCGGGGAGTCTGGTGTTTGTTCATCTTCATAACGTCACGTTCAGCAGGAACAGGGCAATGATCTTCAACCTCTCGCAACCCGGCGGCGCGCTGACGGTCGTTTCCGACGGTGAATCATCGTACGCACCGAGCCGCCTAGACAACAGCACGCTGGCAGGTGGTCTCTGCCAGGGACAAGACCGAAAGTACTTTCCAGTTCAACTTTGCAACGTGACGATGTCTGACAACCGGGGAATCGGCGCGTTGTTTGCGAGATCCACCAACATGAGCTTGTGTGGAGTAAGGTAGGTGGCGCTTGTGCTAATACGAACAGTTTAGTTCCATGTGATAATGCTAAACTTTGTAAGTCATTCTGTGACTGCTGCCATGAATGACGCTGGTGTAACTGTTGGTCAACAACGTCGTTCGCATTATGCACCTGCGGTGTTTAAAATGCGAATGTGGTCTGTTCGGGAAGGTGTGCAGATGTACACATGTACCAGGTAGCTGTAGTGTGAGGGAGGCTGCTAGAAGTAAATCTACTACACATAGCTGTTAGATCAAGTTGGCTGGCGCCAGTAATGCTTATATCATGATGATATGCTCACACCTATGCTATTGGGGAAGGATAAGCTTTTCTTTTTCATGGCGTGCTGGTACGATTGCATTGTCAGAGCGCAGTGAAACTGCAATGCTAGTACACTATCTTAGCAAAACATTGGAAATGCGTCGTTTTCTGTACCATAGGTGTAATGTTGTGTATGTAGTATTAGTGTGAACAGCGTGATCTTCTCACCCGTTGTAGTCTTTGCGTGTATATACTAGGTTCATCTCACTGTTGGTTTCTTATCAATCCGGATGATGGCCCAGGGCAGAGGCATTGGTTGAATTTTCTTCTTCTTCGATGCAGTACATCAGCCAATGCAGTGTTGGTGTTTAGGGTAAATAAGAATATACCGGGGAAGCCTTACAAGATCCTCCCCTCTCCTCCACCTAGAGTACAGAGGATCTGAACCAATGAGGCAATGACACTTTCCCATAAGGTGCACTATAGTATGGTCGCAGGACCGATGATGCCCTGGTGGTAGTGTGACTACTGTTCCTCATAGCGTGTCCTCCACATTTTGTGACAGTCATGCTTTCATTATCATACCTGATAAAATATGTATGTAGCGCTTGAAACGATTTACCCTGCAGCTCGTTCCTGAACAACACTGGCTCAGCTGTGGTACTACTAGGCTCCCGTCTGGTTGTCAGGAACACGCTGCACATCATCGGCAACAGAGGAGTCAACGGTGGGGTGTTCAGCATCCGGGATGTGTCTTCTGTCACGTTGGCACAGGTAAATAGACCCTTGTTCTGTAATACACAGTGTTTCTGGTGTATCACTGCAGTAAATGGATGCTATTATACTCTATCATGAATTTGCTGACTATGTTTTAGGATATTTTAGCCTTGCTTCTGCGTGTAAAAGCGTAATTGTGGCATCAGTTTTAACTTTGAAACGTAGGCGTACTCTGGCAAGCTGTTAGCTTGTGCAGGCTGGACTTGCACAAAGTACTTCTCCAGAGCTGGCCAAATTTTAAAACATGTGCACACTCATCTGAGCCTTGCTTTCACCCGGCAGTACGCCTCTAAGTAAGGGTCAACAGGCTAACTGTATTTTTTAAACTGTAATACCACTGACTTTCTGACCCATCTGCCTATCGTTTTCTAGGTGAAGGATTTGGTTGCAAGAGACAATCGCGCCACCTACCTAGGGTCGATTGCCCACGCCGACTCAAGGAGCTCATCATTCAGTGCCTATGAGGCCTTCTTCAGCAAGCTGAACCGAACTTCTGTTGCAGAGGCCTGCCCCTTCATCCTACCACTGCACTTCGTAACAGGAAAATCCCAGTCCATGCTACAGGTAAAGTCTCCACTATGGCTGCGTACTTTGCTGAACCGTAACTCATTGTGAGAACTTGTGAATGCATGGCTTGATTGGTGGACATTCCATTGTGTCATCATGAAGAAGAGTCTGAGGATGACATTTGCGTGTAGACCGCTAAGGCCAAGGAAGTATGCATGCAATACGAAACAGCAACTGGTTGACTATTTGATAGCACTGCACTGTCCTGAGCATGACCGCAGGTGCAATTCAGATTAAAGTTATACTGGTACACAGGGATGCCTGTTGTAGATCTGTTCGGTAAGATATGCGCTGCACAATGTCTGCGTGTAGTTGTCACGGAGCCAGATTGTATCTGGCTGCGCACTCTGCATCAGTGTAGCCACCCTGTGTCAATCCTGTGTGAGGTCCCATGTGCTTTTTGAAATTATTACCATGTTCAGACATTCTTCAGCGGAAGTAAGGCGGATGTACCTGGTAAGGATGTCTCGACCATCTTCATGGCCAGTCTGTTCTCCTGCCTCGATAACTACAAGCCAGTAATGGCGCAGCTGACACAAGTGGATGATCCGTTCTACTGCATGCCTTACGCACCAGCAAGATGGGAGCTGTACAGCGGTGAAGGTCAGTAATCCAGTGATAGTGTGCTCGAATCTTCCAACAGTTATGTCTGAGAAAGCTCAAGATTTATAGCCAGATGACGGTCTTCCAACCGTTACGTCTGAGAAAGCTCAAGATTTATAGTCAGGTGACGGCGGTCTTCACTGCTATGTTATGGGTGCTGCTTTGTGTTCGTGGACAGTGACTGGTGCAAACAAGGACTACTGTGGGGTCCTGGAGCAGTTCTCTTCGTCAGGACCATGTCTGGAGGGCTGTGAAGCATCGGCGAGGGGACTGCAGACACGAGTCACCTGTGCTTTTGGTAACTACACACTGTCAGAGAGTCTGCACAGAGGTGAGTGTTGGGTAGAATGCACTAGCCGGTTGCAACGGGTAGCGGTTTGGTCGGGTAAGGAGTTTGGGTATTTCTATCCGGATAGCACGGGTACCCTATCGGGTATTTTTTGACATAGTTTGTACAGAACGCACATTGCTGTGCTTTTTACATGCACCGTTGCGAAAATACGGTACTCCAACTACCCGATCGGGTTCCCAGGAGCAAACTGCTACCCGAATACCCGCTCTAACTACGGGTAGCACAGGTACCCTACTACCCTATGCCACTGACGCTCCTAGAATGCATTGTGACTTCCCGATGTAAGTACCTGTAGAACACTCCTTGGTATGCGTCCTATACATCCCAGTATGCAATCAATTTTAGGTGAACATCATAGTGTATAGTCCGTTTCAAAAAGATAAGCAATCAGGTTTTGGTCTTAAAAAGTATGAAGATAAGGGAAATTCGGACAACGAAATACATAGAAGGGCTTGTTAGGGCATGGCAAATTGTTCTGTAAAGGTTTCGGTATGATTGGACCAGCCGTTAAGGAATTAGAATTTCGGCCACGTTTCTGGCCTTTTCCCATGGTTTACAATTTGAGCTGGAAGCCAGTATCGATTTTTTTTATCAAAACCCACGATTTATCCCTTCCTTTTTGGCCTTGTGGTTATGAACGCTGTCTGCTGACCATGATTTTGTGGGTTCAAATCCCAACCTATCTTCAAATCACACTTTTTTCATTGTTTTGGTGATCAAGCTGGTACAAGACAAAGAAAGTAGCTGCACCAAAACTACTTGTTGTTGGAGCTCGCGCTTCCTGCCGAACTGACTGACACTTGACTGGCTCACGCCATGTAAACACACCCACAACACTGAAACGGTGTGAGTGAATGGAAGTCATTGCGCTGTAGCTACGTGTTGGATACACCGGCACATCGATCGATTTCTTGTTGAGAATTATTTATAGTATTTCAAGATCGCCAATTTATTTTAATTTAGGAGTCAACGCTGTCTTCTATCAGCTTTCACAGGCGTCTGCTTTTCTCAAAATGTTGTCGAAGTGACACGAATGGCTTCGCCAAGTCATGGCCTCGAGAATGAGTCCATGTCCATGTCATTTTCGTCACATGGTGAGAGTAAAATTGCATCGCAGGTCAAAGAAACTATTTGGTCACGAAACGCCCTTGCCACGCAGCGTGGCGCTTCAACATTCAACATGTCCTCTCTCTGAGTCCATATCGATACGATCGAGGAAGAACGTTGGTTGTAACCAGTAATATAATGGCAGTTGTCATTTTCTTGCTTTCGCGCGGAATATTCCTTCGAGTTCACAGCAAGTTTTTCCAGGCAGCTCATACGGTAAGACGGCAAACTCCCCGGGGATTGCTAATCTTTTTAAAACTGACTCAGTGTAGTATCCACATGCAACATTATTACACTTGTGTACACACCTGCAATAGTACCAACGCACTGCTGTACCTGCATGCAATATTGCTGCACCTCTCAGTGCACCCCCTTGCAAAATTTTCCCTTGCAATATTACGTACTCAATCTATTGCCCTCACGTCTTATTTTGACCTTTATTCTTCTCTCTACTCCGCGTTGCTCTGACCATTGCTGTTGCAGCACTTATGCTGTCTGCCTATAAAAAAGCTGCTGATTTACCATCATTCCGTTATTGCATGTGCTTGTATTTGTAAGATGATCCTATCATAGCTATTGGTAAAAAGTAAAAAGGACCACGGAACTACAAGTTACACTATAATGTCCACTAACATCACCAGCTACTAAACAATCAGCTCATGCGATAACATTGCACGACGCTGACCAATGGTACTGACGTTCTACAACTAACTGGCTAACAGCTCTAGCACATCTTGGATGCGCACTCCAACAGCCTTCCGACTTGGAAGGTTCTAAGTTATAGAAGTTCCAAGTTCCAAGTTGGAAGGCTGTTGGAGTGCGCATCCAAGATGTGCTAGAGCTGTTAGCCAGTTAGTTGTAGAACGTCAGTACCGTTGGTCAGTGTCGTGCAATGTTATCGCATGAGCTGATTGTTTAATAGCTGGTGGTGTTAGTGGACATTATAGTGTAACTTGTAGTTCCTTGGTCGTTTTTAATTTTTATAAATAATCCTTGCCTCTCCATCCAAGTTCATAGCTATTGGTAGTCACCATTGATAGTTTTAGAGACTAGTTACTTGTGAGCCAAGAGTAGCCATGTATTTCTGCGTCCCGAGGAAACTTTAAAATAGTCGAGTTTACTGCAAAGAAGGTAACTTGTCCTCACGCTAGTATTCTGTTCGTGAGATACTTGCTGTCGTAAGTCCTTGTAACCAGGCTACAGCCCCATCCCCGTCACAGATGCTACAATAGCACATGGTTTGGTCCACTCATAAATTCATAATGTGATTTGAAACAACTGAGTTGTCAAGTCGTCTGGCCAGTCGATAATGAGTATCACTATGGGTGTGTTGAGTGGCTCGTCGATAGACTCATAGAGTCTGGACAAGTTGTTACTACATTTGTGGCAAGCGAAATCCGACACTTGGCATCAGGGACTATACCATGCAGTGTGCAGCTCCTGAAGCCCTGCATACGTAGTACATGTGTTACATTATTACTTACATACAAGTACAACTTTTATCTGTCTCATGACAGTAAGGGTTGGTTCACATAAGCAAAATCGGCGCCGCAAGACATCGCAAGACCCCAGCGGTGAGCCAGCTCCCGATCCGTTGCGCATACGGTTCGAGTACCAAATCTACTGCAAAGTAGTAAAGAATGTGCCCAAATGCTACGACAGGTTTGCCAATTGAAGCTTGAGTTCAATTTGGAGATCATGAAACTACTTCTACACCTTTTATGGCAGTCTAGTAAGCGGTGGTGTCGAAATTATGCGTGCAAACGTTGATGAAGTCACACGAACTTGTCTATGTATCCTTCGTATTTTTTATTTATTTATTTTAATGGTATTTGTCTCATAATTTGCATGACAGTCAAGCAGATCATCCGAGAAGGACGGGTTGGTATGCTGACTTAATTTGCCACCTTGAAACGACTACAAGAATAGCGAACGGACCTCATCTTTAGCTTCAATTTAGGAAAATTTAGGATGAGTCTTGGTTTCAAATTTTGACAAAGTCTGGCTCCCGGCACCGGCGATCACCGGCGCGAACGGTTCACAAACCACTTTTGGTCAAAATTGTACGGGATCGGCGCTGTGGCAGATCGCAAGAGTTGGGCACTGTCCAACTTTGCCGGGGGTCCCTTGCGGTATTTTACCGTACGATTTTGTTACGACTGCACTGGTTCACATAGTTGCAATGCGCTGAGAGAGGTTGCGAGAGACCCACTCCCGGTGACTCCCGGCGCGGACTGGCGATATGTGAACCAACCCTAATCGTACTCTCTCTCTCTCTCTCTCTCTCTCTCTCTCTCTCTCTCTCTCTCCTTCTTCTCCTTCTCACCCCCCCCCCCCCCATCTCCCGATAATTATTAGCCCCCCGTTTTCTTTGGACGCGTTTGCTGTGCAGTGAAGCCAAGACCCTAGGTCGGTGGAGCACATCAGACCCCGTCACCACGTCCACGATTCATGCCTGCGATGCTGCACCGCTGCTTTGCAACGTTCCCTTCATCGCAACGTATCGCGGCAAGAGAAGAAGGGCTCGGCTCATGGCCCGCTTCATCAGCCATGTATCAAACTCACTGCAAAGGCCCAGCGAGAAGTAAATGCAAAGAGATACGTTCTAAACAAACAGCGGACAGCGTTGAAAAGCGAGAATAAAACAGAAACCCTTCGCTGTCAGTTTTTTCGATCCAGGAGAGCCACATTTTTCTGGCCACGTGGGCGAGTACACGCCAAACGCGGTGATTGATCGTTGCGGTTCCAAAACAAGAGCTCGCGCTGGGAGGAATGCACTGCATGTACCCCGTGCCTGTGTCACGCATTCAGTACGCATGCCATGCCCCGCCAAGTCACTGCGTGTCTTATTTGGCAAAAGACCTATTGGAAGCTGTGGCCTTAGTAAAAAAAAACAAAAAACTCATCACAGTCAAGGTTCACAAGAACGGTTCAAAGGTGCTGGCAAAAATGAATGGGGACTGGATACCAATACTCCTTATGTGTACCATGGTTGTGAACTGTGTGTATCTACGCTGTGACCTTTCGACCTCTTTGGGATACATACGGCTCTAATGACATTATGTACAAATTAGGTACAGCTCATTACATCATTGATATCCATTTCCGGCGCTGTCCCCTATGGCAAGTGTCGGATTTCGCTTGCCACGACTGTTGTAACCCCTACTCATGACAGTTACCACCATACAGTGCTTTGCTCCTCTGTCACCTACAAACTCTCACGACAAATGATGTCCTGATTGGGGTCATTTTGGACAGGGATGCTGGTATTTGAGGGTGGTACAGTGAGCTACTTGAGGTTCCCCTTAGCGATGGTTGCCAGTGGCCTGTCCCATCGTCAGGCTCATTTCATGAACCCATGCGGTGCCAGGGCCGGAGTTTTGGAGTGGTGCGGCCAACCTTTGAGGGGGTCTGGGGGACCTCCCCCGGAAGAAAATTTGAAAATTTACGTGAAATAGAGCGAATTTGGGCATCTTATGAGGCTCCAGAAAATGCACAAAATCATAGTCAAAGAACACAAACACAACTTTTTTTATATCCATAAGTCGCACAGTACCGGTGATGGTAGCATTCATTCGATCAAGAGGTTGAACACTGTAAGGAATAGTATAGGTAATAAAACGATCGATAAAGACTTTGGACTTTTAAAAGTCTTTATCGAGCGTTTTTTAACCTATTTAGTAACTTTGATCTCGTGCCGGCTTCTCCGATCGACTGCCTCATTTTCGAACGAACGATTCTATTTTTCGGCTTCCTCGATCTTATCTCTTTGGATCGAGTCTCTTCTGTGTTGTGCGATGTTTTCGCTCGTTTCCAATGTTGACTAGTTCATGCATTTTTGATACGAGTGACTGGTGCTACTTTGGTGGAAGGCGCAGGTGAGCTCAGGAGGTCGTGCTGCAGAACAATCTTCAATCTTCGTCACGGAGTTCTGAGCTACAATGTACTTCGAAGCACACGACAATGTCGACAGTATACAGTCATGTACCTCTGAATATTTTTACACCGGTTTTGCGCGAATCACATGGACCATCCAGCTGGGAAAGTGGTCCGGCCATGGCCGGACCAGCCTGAGCGGTTCCGGCGGCCCTGGGTACCGTGGAGCAACCCCATGGTACAGTGCATACGGTAGTGAACGTAGTCTGACTGACGCCCCTGTGTGACCAGGCATGCTGCTGTGCAGTCTGGTAACGTTAGTATACTTAGTATTAGACGCAGAACTGTCTGGTTTTGACTGTGTTGAAGTTAGTGCCTTCTTTGCAGTAGCAAATGCACATTGCATGTAAGGTCAATCTCTGCCGTAAGTGAAACTTGGATGCTCGGCTGATGATGACTTGATTGACAGTTGTGCAACCGTGACTCCCAGTTGCTAGTCTCTTCTTTTTGTACTAGATGCCTTTTTTGCCGCATTGCTTGAAGGGACAGAATGACTGGAATTATATGTGCGTGTACTTTGAGCCGTACATGAAACTTCAGTAATTTTGTCACATATCTTTCCTTTGGAGTTGGAAAAAGTGCTAAAGGAAACTTATCTTTCCCGTCTATTTTTTTCCACATACACAGACACGTTCGCACATTTTCCGGTGTAGTGATGCTTTTCCCGCTGACTGGGCACGTCACGCTCGGAAAAGCACCACTGAGCCCGAGCGTTGCAAACTACTGACTTTCTTACCAACATAACCGGTGTCCTTGCCTTTCACTCAGACTGAATGCTTCTCCTAACTAGTACAACACCTACAATTCCTATCCACCTCGCCAGGTCTTTAGTGCGAGCTCATAGATACGCGAGCAGCAAAAACATCTGAAATTAGAGGATAGCAATGGTATTTTGAAAGGCTTTGCTTGTAGTAGAAATCCTGCAGGTGTGTGGAGCAAATCCATTTGCCATTGGCACTACTTCAGGATGGGATGTGACCTGTCGGTTTGCTTTGCAGGAAATGGAACCACTGTAAGCGCGAATACACGCAAGCCTTGGCAGTGCTGGCCGAAACAACCACTTGGTGATAGTGGAGACGAAGAGTTCGAAGATAGACCTGCATCACCACCATCGTTATCAAACCCTCTCGCCCACCCGAATATGCCATATAAGGCAAGAAAAGGTGTGTGCCCAGTAGACGGCCCTGGTGTATGCACAGACCCCAATCCCTACCTGCGCCAACCTCCGTCACTGTGTCATAGCCGCGTGCAGCAGATAACCGTTGTCAACTGGAGGTCTCCGCGCTTCCAGAGCAGAATTCAAATGCTGCAGTCGCCATTTGGTTCCAACGTGGCCTGGCTGTTCTTCAATTCCACCACCACTGCGTGCTACAAGGTCGTTGGTGATCGTGTCTGGTACTTCTATGACGGATGCAGTCGGGACAAGGTCTGGCAGAATGCAAGCAATAGCCGGTACGTGACAGGGAACCTTCTCTTCTTAGATTTTTTATTGATCACTGGGTTTGGGTGCATGTCATGTTGATGTAGAGATCACGCACAAGTCAGGAACAGTAGCAACAATGCTATGTTGGCGTGTCGTCTCTGCTTGACCTGCATACACCCATTCATGTACTGTTCACACACCACTAGACATTGTGCATAAGCAGAGCTGCAGTCCATTGTACACTCACATGTGTATGTTGCTCCCGTAATTTCAGTGTTGAACAGCGCCTTATGCCTGATCAGGCTGGTGAGTATTTACTATTTATCCACATGGTGTTGATAGGACGCTTTCAACCTATGCTGACAGTGCATACTAATATCGATCGCAGAGCAGGTCTCGCACATCTCAAGATGCCTGAAAAATGTTCACAGACAGCCTTAGTAGCTGGTCTATCGATAGCTGTAGAAAGTACTGGGGTTGTACTTTAAACATCGTGTTTGGATCGACGTGATCTCTTCTGATCACTTGCAGGGCATGCTCAGCCAGGCATCAAAGGGTTAATGTAGTGCTTCAAGTAACCGAGACAGCCAGTGGTTGACAATGTTGCTTCTCCATTGCAGGGAACGCTTGCCACTGGAGACGGATTGCTGGCTACTTCAGCTGGCGCAGAGGAACCACGAGTATCGCGGCGAGGTGCTGACTGGCATTGTACCGGGCTACAGGTATGTGTTGACGCCGTGGGCCTCCTACATGAACACCTGGAACGGCCGTGCGGGCATCAACCTGAACAAGGACAACCGCTGTGTGCTGGAGAGTCCGGTGCGGCGCAACCAATCTCTGCACTGGATTGGAAACTTGACCCTTCAGCCGGCGCCAGGAGAAGAGTTTGAACTGAGCATACAGGCACTCGATGAGTCATTTGGACAACGCGTTGCAACACTACTGGTTTCGGTAAGCCACATGTAGTCTCTAGTACAAGTATCGTAAAATCCTGCCAGAGCGCTCCTACCTCCGCGACCCTTCGAGTAGATCCCAGTGGGGAGGGGCGGATGGGCGAGTCCTACTTGCCGCATTCAGTAAAAAGTTTAAAAATACTCGCCCTGCGAAAATGTGCATACATCTCACCCCGCTTCCAGCTTGAGGTCAGACAGCGCCAGGCAGATCTTGCCGACGGGTCTGACCGAAGACTGTTGTGATGTGACCACGCTTGTGCTGAAAGTGTATGCGGCAGCGGCATCTATAATTATAGTGAATCAGTCCAAGAGGTTCTAAGGAGTCAAATACATATAATAGAGAGGTTCCGCACTACGTGAAGTTGAGCAACTTTACGTTAGTGGGCGGGAAAAACCCGTGAATTCGCGAGTTTGCACTCCACTTACGGAAAGTTGTGTACGCAGAGTACGTAGATTGGGCTCTGATAACGTAGGTGCTCCATAAGTGGAATGGGGTACACATTTATGACTCTCTCGCCAGGTCGATCCGGTCGTACACTGTCGCGTTCGGAGTAGCCAAGGGCAGCTACGTGATTTGAAAACTCTGTATGGCGGAACACAGATCCGCATGCAGTATACGTAAGACTTTCCGTAGATCGACTACGTTTTTTACTAACGTAATTGCGTTGTGCGGAACCTCTCTAATATTGTGTATTTGACTAAGCAGTCAAATACGGCGATATATTTGACCGCTTACGTATCAGGAAAATCAGTGGCGTCGGATACTAAGAAGGCGATAAAATGTTTGATTGTCTTTCTATACAATGTTTAATTGTCTTTCTATACAATGTCTAATTGTCTTTCTATACAATGTTTGATTGTCGTAGACCGAAACATTAATTTTAAATACAGTTTGAAATGTGGCAATTAGCCCATGGCTAGCTTGCCATAGCTATGAAGCTGCTGGAAGTGCCCAGTCGCACCTTGGGTTGAAGTGTATATTGAGTTGTGGCATTGAAACCTGATGCAGTATACATGTTAATCTGTTCACAGTAGTTGCTGAAAACAGGCTATTTACGGCTAAGCCTGAAGTGTGCCTGCTATACCATTACGAAACAGGCCCGTTGCAACCACTTTGGAGGTGGGGCGGCCATGGAGGGGGGGGGGGGGGGGGTCCGGGGGTCCTCCCCGCGGGGAAAAAAATCAAAAATTGAAGCCAATTGCAAGCATTTCCGGGCATTTGGTGCCATTTCAGTGTAACTAAAATGAAAGACTTTTTGATTCTGCAACAAACCTTGAAAATGCTATGATCAGGGACAAACATTACCCTCCCCCGGGAAAAAATTTCAAAAATTGAAGCCAATCGATTTCCAGGCATTTGGTGCCATTTCAGTGTAACTGCAATGAAAGGCTTTTTTGTTTCTGCAAAAAAACACGATCGGGGACAAGGATTTGCCACATTTGTGCTGAGCTGCGATCATCGCGCTTTGTTGCAGAACGTTCCAAAAAAAAAAAAACGGCCGAAAGGGTGGGGCGGCCTCAGTCGCCCCAGCCGCCCCGGCTGTGACGGCCTTGCAAAAGTGGTGATGACACTAGTTTCTCTGTGGAACAGGTCAGTGCTGAACATGATGATGTCGTACTCGGCAGACTTGGCTTTGTCTTCAAGCATAACAAGCACGAGGTCTTCACCAGCACCAAGCCAATGCGAGGCCTTCGGCTGTTCGGTAGGCCTGGTGCCAGAGGACACCTTGTCATCTCCGTTAAAGGTATGATTGAACTTAGTGAATGTGTGTGATACCTGTCCACTATACCTGGGATGATAGTGCACCATGATACTTGTGCAATATGTATGATATTGACCAAGACGAGGTCTATATTTCCCATATAGACCGAAGTCGAGGTCAATATCCTGTTTATCACGATTCCTTTGCCATAACCCCAAAATTTGAACCTTTAGAAGCTATTTTGACCTTTTCAGTATAGCATTTGTACTATAGTGTAAATAGGATGTTGCCTATTTTGGGTACAAGACTGTAAGAACAACAGGGTTCAGCATCTGCAGCACAGTGGCTGGGTGGTATAAGGGGTTGCTTGAGATTTATACTGTTGTGGGTTCGAATCTTGCTTGTTCTCTTCCGTTGTCTTCTTTCTTTCAAATTTTCTTTTTGAAGTGGAGAGAAAATTTCTAAGTCCCTCCAAAGTCGAAAGATTTTAGTGGGTTGCTTTTACGCGTGCCACTAACTCACGCGGCTTATAGTGTTCGAAATCCCAAAATCCCCTGGTCGACAGAAAGCTCCGGAGTAAGCTAGAATTTAGCTTATAGCTGGACAAATTATCTCAAACATCTCCCATCAGAGAGAAGAGAAAATAAGTAAAAACTCTAAGCATGGCCACAAAAGCCACCAGTCAAAAGATTACAGAAAAATACACACTGTGAAAAAGGGCACAACCTTTGTACGCACGAGCTGTCAGCATGCCAGCAGCATGTACCAACTGCATGGGGGGTCTGTGTGCCATGTGCCAAAAACGGAAAGGTGAGAAAAAGGAAATGCGTACACGGAAATGGCACATTTGCGTGCGTACAAGTGTGCATGCCTGTAGACGTAGAATATAATGTGGGCATGATAGTAGAGTGCAAAAATCCATTCCGGCGGGTCATGTGATGCCTTGAATCACAACAATACTCCCCCACCAGTATGTAAGAGGAACGAAATGCATACGATAAGGAAAGCAAAATAAACCCCGAAGTACTAATACATGTACTGGAAAACAGAATGCAGCATGACGGAATGCGGACGTAGTGTAGCAGAAGGGAATGCAAGCACCAAACAAAAAGGAGCGTGCACGAGAAAACACGACCAGCAGGCAATACTGAAAGCCAAACGCACACACAATTGAACAGAGGCAGGCCGCGCACCACAGTACACGAAAGGACTACTCAACCTCCGTCAGCAGAGGCGAGATAGGCGGCCTTGATGCCGTCGATGGAGACAGTGTCGGACTTGCCATGGATGTCAAACACAAAGAACTTGGCTGACCGGGAGATGCATGGAGACAGAAACGTTAGTCAGTGCACCCGCCAGCATCTCCGTGCGCATTTCGTCCTACTCACCAGTACAGATCCGCATCACGTACCGCAACCGTATGCCGCTTGCACGTGTCAGCTCAGGCAGTGCTACCTCCAGTGCCGACAGGAGCACCCCAGGGCAAAGTGTAAGGCCTCATCAGTAACTGTGTGAGCACTCAGTTTCTCACTTCTCAAAATTACTGGACTCACATCCTGATCCTATGCTCCGGAGGTATGTTGCACATGGTCGTAATTGTGGGGTTGTGGTAGGTTTCATCGGCAACCACTCAACTAACTGGGATCCATTGAATTTAACACGGTCACATGCTAACCCAGATTATATTTCTGCGCAACGATCCGTTTCTTGCAGCAGGCTTGAAACAGCTGGCCCGTGTTCTTCACCCCCTTTCTCGTCTCTGTGCTGTTCCGGCGTAGATGCGGTTCCTAGACGAACGGGAAGTTACACATGACACACCCTTTGTAAAGCCTGAAGGGTCGAAGTGTCAACGATTACATTCCAGCAGACCGTATCTCTCCACAATGTCAAGATGACAATGCTGCAAACATGATTAGACAATTGCTCGCCCCGCTGTATCTTGCTAAGCTCAATGTTAAAAGTGCATTCTGCCGAATTCCCGTCTGCCCGAAGGAGTGGCCCTTGTTGAACCGCTGGCAGGATCATTACTGCTATGAGAGCGTCCTGCCCTTCAAACTGTACTACGCTCCAGGCCAGCTATATGGAACTCTGTCGCATCCGCCAGTGAATGGATTGTGTGCGGGCAGTTCGCACTCCCACGCCTGTTGCATTCCGGAGAATAGCTCAATTAACGTTACTTCCTCAATGCATGCTCTGGACTTGTGTTACCTCGCCAGCAACTCGCTATTCTGCTCCGAGCGTTTACATACCTCGGTGTTTCTCTGGCCCCAGCAAAAGTGGAGGGTCCAGCTCAAGTCCTGACGTTATTGGCATCTTCCCATTACGGGAAATACCTCGACTAACGTTTCTGTCTCCATGCATGCTCTGGACTTGTGTTAGCTCGCCAGCAACTCGCTACTCAGCGCCGTGCATTTACATACCTCGGTGTTTCTCTGGTGTCAGCAAAAGTGCTTCCTCGATGTATGCTCTGGACCTGTGTTAGCTCGCCAGCAACTCGCTACTCGGCGCCTTGCGTTTACATACCTCGGTGTTTCTCTGGCGTCAGCAAAAGTGGAGGGTCCAGCCCACGTCCTGACGTTTATCGGCGTCATCCTGGACACCTGCGCGCTCACATCAGTCTGCCGATGGACGAACTTGCCAAGCTTCACGACCTCCTACGGGCCACTCTCAACACAGCTCCAACTACCCAATGTCAACTCGAGTATCTTCTGGGAAAGCTCTCGTTTGCTACAAGAGTGATAGTCCCAGGACGCACATTGCAGATTGTGGTCACTTGCCAACTGGTACCGGCAGCCGTATTACCTGATCAAGCTCTCCGAAGAGTGCCTCAAATACCTTCGCTGATGGCCTGAGCTCCTGGAATAGTAGAACGGCCGGTCCTTCTTCCTACACCCTAAGTGGACGCCGTCCCCCAACTTGCTGCTATTCACTGATGCAAGTGGTGCACTGGGCTGGTGCGCAAACAATTGCGACCGGGGATAGGGCAATGGACAGTCAATCAAGCAGACCAGCCAATCGCAAAGAGTGGTTTGCAATTGTGGCAGCACCTGGGAAAGCTAGCGGCACCAGCTGCAAATGCCAATCGATCGGCTTTACAGCAACTGCAAAAATCTTGCTCATCAGTTGTGGCTATGGCTTGGCGTTATACACCGGCCACTCGTTTCGAATCAGCTGCCGGACTCGATATTCAGAGAGGCGGGAAGGTGGAAAGCCATGTCTGCCCGAGTAACATTCAGAGGCCACCAGCAGCCAAAGCATGGGTGGCTGTGGCAATGGCCTCAGCCCATGATATCGAGTTCCTGTTAGTCAATCCTTACCGAGCTTGCACTGCTTACAAATTTCACAGGTAGCTGCACTTTGTGATCCGCTCTGGGAGTGCCGATTTATGGAATATATGCTCTCAACTGGTTATGCATCTCTATATATCTAGCATTTGGCGGCTCTATTCAGAGTCATTGGCGGCTCCATGCGGAGGCATTGGCGGCTCCATGCGGAGTCATTCGGCGGCTCCATGCGGAGTAATTGGCAGCTCCATGCGGAGTAATTCGGCGGCTCCATGCGGAGTCATTCGCTGGCTCCATGCGGAGTCAATTGCCGGCTCCATGCGGAGTCATTCGCCGGCTCCATGCGGAGTCATTCGCCGGCTCCATGCGGAGTCATTCGCCGGCTCCATGCGGAGTCATTTGCCGGCTCCATGCGGAGTCATTCGCCTGCTCCATGCGGAGTCATTCGCCTGCTCCATGCGGAGTCATTTGCCGGCTCCATGCGGAGTCATTTGCCGGCTCCATGCGGAGTCATTTGCCGGCTCCATGCGGAGTCATTTGCCGGCTCCATGCGGAGTCATTTGCCGGCTCCATGCGGAGTCATTCGCCTGCTCCAAGCGGAGTCATTTGCTGGCTCAGCTGCGAGCCATTATACCAGTTGCTCGAATCGGCACTCCCAGCTTAATGCAAAACTCGGTTGCTCTGTTGTGAGGTGGGGGGGATGCTAAATGAGCGTTAGCATGCTAACGCGAGTTAGCAGCCAGCCCAGCGAGCTGGCCCAACCTGCATGCATGCGCGAGTCACGTGGGCACGCGCCCTTCAAAATCCTGTACAATGTCTCTTTCATGTCATTGCTGTTTGGACTTTCGAGCGTGCAACTTGCGGAACAGGTGTTCCCAAAACAATTTCCTTCCCACCCTCCCACCCACTAGCTCAACTCATGTTTCTGGCGCACACGTGACGGTATCTGTATAGTCCATGAGAATATATGCTCTCAACTGGTTATGCATCTCTATATATCTAGCATTTGGCGGCTCTATTCAGAGTCATTTGCGGCTCCATGCGGAGGCATTGGCGGCTCCATGCGGAGTCATTCGGCGGCTCCATGCGGAGTAATTGGCAGCTCCATGCGGAGTAATTTGGCGGCTCCATGCGGAGTCATTCGCTGGCTCCATGCGTAGTCATTCGCCGGCTCCATGCGGAGTCATTCGCCGGCTCCATGCGGAGTCATTCGCCGGCTCCATGCGGAGTCATTTGCCGGCTCCATGCGGAGTCATTTGCCGGCTCCATGCGGAGCCATTTGCCGGCTCCATGCGGAGTCATTCGCCTGCTCCAAACGGAGTCATTTGCTGGCTCAGCTGCGAGCCATTATACCAGTTGCTCGAATCGGCACTCCCAGCTTAATAACCAATGGACATAGTGAGTTACCCTGGCCCCAACCCTAGCCATAACCCTAGCAATAACCTGTACACCGCTGATAAATTACTAAACAGTATGCCCCCGACAATGACTAATCTGTGGACACATACCAAATACTAATCCCCCGACGCACCTTTTAAATTAATAACCATTGGACATAGTGAGTTACTCTAGCCCCAACCCTAACCATAACCTGTATACCACTGATAAATTCCTAAACAGTATGCCCCCAACAATAACTAATCTGCGGACACATACCAAATACTAATCCCCCGACGCACCTTAATTAATGCAAAACTCGGTTGCTCTGTTGTGAGGTGGGGGGATGCTAACTTTGGAAAAATAAATTTGGGGAAATAAAAAAACCCTCGCTCGCACCGATTTTCACAGGCTCATGACCTGAGAATTAACTTTATTTTTTACCATGGCCTAATGGTGATTAATGGTTTGCGATGTTTTTCAATCCATCCTTGCACTAACTTCTCCACCTGTGGATCTGACGGCCATTATTGCAATTTCTCCACCGCCCTGTCTGTGATTGCCTCCAGATAGACTAACGTTTACTGATACATTTGGAGTCCGGTTGACTTTGCGCATTCCGTTCCATCTGCGTGAGTGTCATTTTGGTTACTATAAATGGCAGCCATCATTAAAAAAGGTAAGCGAGCAAATGTGATCAGGTGAAGACAGTCATGGTGGATGAGACTGTTGGTCGTCAGCATTGTAGTTACTGCTACAGGTAGACTCCCTCTAATTCGAATACGGTATAATTCGAACATTCCGTGTAATTCGAACTTTTTCGTCGTACCGATCTTCTGCAAGTCACTTCAAGTCAAAATCGAATGCATAATTCGAAGTACGAAAAGTGCGCCGGTTGGATAATTCGAACCCAGTCTTCGTACAGAAGAGCTGTTTACAGTACATTGGCTATGTCCTTTGAACGCTTATTTCGAAGTGAGATTGAGTTGCTATCCTTGTAATTCGAAGTTGATTCTTTTCTCCTTCTCTAGCCAAGAGTAGCTCAAAAATCGATCAATGGTCCGCTGCAGGATCGACTATAGCGTTCGAGAAACCCACCTTCTCTCGAAATTTGATTCAAGCCTGTGCGAGGCAAATTGCAAAGGTTTGATTGAAGACGACTTCTTCCAGGTGGCTGACTCTCTTCGCGGATCTCGATGGCCTTTCTTGCCGCGCCAGCTCGTGCGGGGAGATGTTGGCGCACAACAACACTATTGTTGTAAATATTGTCTATGCCTATGCTTCACTTCCGTTCTTCAGAACGACGTGCTGCTGTCCGACGGCCTTTCATGACGCGGATTAGGCAGCGCAGTTCTTTTTCGTTGAAATTTGTGTCAGGAAAGCTGCAGTGACTGTTACTTCTTCACTAGAAGATGAAGATAATGTCAAAATGATTTTGTGTCGATCCAGTGTTTTGATGATCCGTTGTACATGACCGGTACGACCACCTATGTTTCGTTGATGCAAATAAAAATGTGCAAAAAATATTCAGCATGCGATTTCGAGCATTTTGACATACATATCAGTGCATGGGGCTGCATTTGGATAATTAGAAGTTCTGGATAATTCGAAGTTAGGGCCTGGCAATTTGAGGTTCGAATTAAAGGGAGTCTACCTGTATCAAAGTGTAATTGGAGTGACTGTGGGCAGCCACTGGCATAACGTGTGTGTGCGTGCGTGTGTGTGTGCGTGTGTGTGTGTGTGTGTGTGTGTGTGTGTGTGTGTGTGTGTGCGTGCGTGTGTGTGTGTGTGTGTGTGTGTGTGTGTGTGTGTGTGTGTGTCCTCGCCCACTTGCTGCAGTGTGGTGAGCCCATAAATGGGATCGTTTTCAAGTCGACCCAGAGTTTGGGGACTTCAGGGGGTGTCGGCCGTGGGGCGGTTCAATAGCCAATTGAGTCATCTTTCCAAGATTCCTTTTAAATCTCTCACCCCTCTTCGGGGGAGACTCGCGTGACCAGTCATGGCAGTGAGCAAGACTGAGTACAGTAGTAGTAGTAGAAAACTGTCATAAAGGTTGAATGCGGACGAGAACGCCTGCAATGCCTACAAACTGCCTATGTCTTACCAGGAGGCTCTGCAAAAGCGATTATCAATATATTGCAGCAAAGAAAAACTTCTGTCGAGATTTCCTTTTGTCTTTGTTATCAGTTTGTTCTCCACGTGGTAATGTCGTAGAGTCTACCTGGTTTTCAAATCATGAAATGTCTGCAGTGCCACGATGTCGCGCTGTCAGAAAGGAACGGTGATTCACCGAAGATGGGATTGTTCCGCGCCTATTCTCCAGGCTTGGTACGGAGACTCCAGGGCCTATCAGCTTTTTAGATCCATAGCTGCCGGAGATAGCTCTCCGAGTCGTCGTGCAAATTGAACATGGTCCCTGACCTCTCACCAGACTGTCGACTTTCTAATTTTGCCGTCGGTCGTCGTTCCATATTGTCGGCCCCCGCAAGGGGACACGTGACGATAATGACAGTGTTTACCAGGACCAGGACCAGGTGTGCGCGTGTGCGCGCGCGCGCGCGCGTGTGTGTGTGTGTGTGTGTGTGTCCCATATGGTGCAGTGGTATGTGCAGTCGATTTCCAATCGAGAGGTTGCGGGTTCAATTCCCGATGATTATGGTCGCACACGTCTTTCTTCTCTTTCTCATTCTCCTAGCTCTTCTTTCATTCTCCTAGCTCTTCTTTCATTCTCCTGGGTGGTTACCAACAGCCAGTATATGCCGGAGTATGTGGTGTGGCGTGTGTGTGTGTGTGTGTGTGTGTGTGTGTGTGTGTGTGTGTGTCAAAAAAGAATGGAAAAAATGGAAAAATGAAAAAAATGAAAAATGAAAAATAAGGATGCACTGGCCAGAAAAAGCCACTTCGATCAGCTGTGTGGTGGATACCAGGCTATAACTAGTGGCGATCAATTCATCAGCCTTGCAAGCTGTTGAATGGTGTAATCCCAGCACAAGTTGCTATGTCTAATGTGGTAGATTTGGTGTCACGTGTTTGTTTCGTCTTGGTCGCTGTGGACACGCGTCATTGGTGGGTGGTGTTGTGCGCATGCACGAAACTGTGTGAGCTAGTCTTTGGTCTGTCGTCTTGTCAAGATGTAGTCGTTTTCCGTGTTCTTGTTTATTCGTCAATAAAAAGAGTGTAAAAAGGCAGTCCAGTGGTGGCGGTTGAGCTGATGCAGTGATGGAGAAGTAATGGTAGACTAACAACTACAACATTTGGCGCCCAACTATCTCTCGACGCGGAGTTCTGCCTCCGCAGCTCACGACCCTGAGATGTGTGTTGCTCCCGTCACTGCTCGACTGTCCTTGTTTATTCGTCACCCCTGTCCGTGTTAGAACGTTCGTCGTGGAGCTGTGTCGTCGTGCTGTGTCGTCGTCCGGTGTCTCGTCGTCGTCGTCCCGTCGTTGTCGTCTACTCAATTCGATCAAGCTGACGCCCTCCGCTGAGCTGTGTTCAAGTGTCGCTGTGCGTCCGCCGTTTCGTTGTCCTGAGACGAGTGGAGTATCAGCTTCGCAGTTGGCTTCCTGCTGCTCCGAAGTCGTGTGCTGGCTGGGAATGCGCCGCCTTTCTTCTCTCCATATCTCTCTTCTTTTCTTTGTTTTCCGGTGAGTGTTTATGTGTGTGCATGCGTGCGTGCATACGGGAGTTTGTTTGAATTGCTACTTGTCTTGGGAACTGGCGTCTGATCATGGTGAACCACGGTTGGTTCTCCTTGTGGCAGTCCACATCGAAGGCAACGAACGTCCGATCAGGGTGAGCCCCGGTTCATTGCTGGGAGCTAGACTCGCTGCTTGTTTGTCGTTGCCATGTATATATTTTATTTATTTTTGTTTTTTCGGTGACAGTCATGGGTTTGACTGGCGTTGTGTGGATATGGGCAGGGCTCATCGGTTTTTAGGCTTAGGTTTAGCCTGTGTTTTTTTTTGTGTGTGCGTGGCTAGACAGCAATGCAGTGTTTCTTCTCTTCTCTTTAACATTCACCTCTCTTTCTTTCTTCTGCCTTTGGTTGCCCTGTTTTATTCTGGGGAGCTGCATGCGTTGGTCCTGTGGCGTCTTTTGCTGTTTGCGGTTGCGTCTCTCTATGCGTTGGTCCTGTGGCTACTTTTGCTGTTTGCGGTTGCGTCTCTCTGCGTATTGTGTTTTATTTGGTCATACCGAGGACGGTATGTGTTTTTTTGGTCGGGATATTGTGGTAGATTTGGTGTCACGTGTTTGTTTCGTCTTGGTCGCTGTGGACACGCGTCATTGGTGGGTGGTGTTGTGCGCATGCACGAAACTGTGTGAGCTAGTCTTTGGTCTGTCGTCTTGTCAAGATGTAGTCGTTTTCCGTGTTCTTGTTTATTCGTCAATAAAAAGAGTGTAAAAAGGCAGTCCAGTGGTGGCGGTTGAGCTGATGCAGTGATGGAGAAGTAATGGTAGACTAACAACTACAACACTAACATAGCTGTTCACTATCCAGCATCGCTTCCGCGATGGGCATGTCTGAGTCTGTCTGAGTGTGTGCACGTGTGTGTGTGTGTGTGTGTGTGTTGTTTTCATGTGTGTATGTGTATGTGTGTGTGTACATGTATATTATAATTATGTGTGTATGTGTGTGAGTACATGTGTGTTATATGTGTGTTTGTAATCCACTTACTGAGGTGTGGTGAGCCTGCGATCACGTGCTCTATCCCTTTTATTTGATTGCATGGACCCGAAATACACTAAGACCCGCCCTAACCGCATGCCCTTGGTGCAGGGAAAACTGTCCTGATATGACAGGACAGTTCCTGATATGACAGGACAGTTCCTGATATGACAGGACAGTTCCTGATATGACAGGACAGTTCCTGATATGACAGGACAGTTCCTGATATGACAGGACAGTTTCTGATATGACAGGACAGTTCCTGATATGACAGGACAGTTCCTGATATGACAGGACAGTTCCTGATATGACAGGACAGTTCCTGATATGACAGGACAGTTCCTGATATGACAGGACAGTTCCTGATATGACAGGACAGTTCCTGATATGACAGGACAGTTCCTGATATGACAGGACAGTTCCTGATATGACAGGACAGTTCCTGATATGACAGGACAGTTCCTGATATGACAGGACAGTTCCTGATATGACAGGACAGTTCCTGATATGACAGGACAGTTCCTGATATGACAGGACAGTTCCTGATATGACAGGACAGTTCCTGATATGACAGGACAGTTCCTGATATGACAGGACAGTTCCTGATATGACAGGACAGTTCCTGATATGACAGGACAGTTCCGCTTGATGTTTTACTGTAGACGAGCAGTGCAGTGCAGTGCAATGCACTGCACTGCACTGGGTGCTGCTCTGCATGCAAACCGTTCTAACTGCTTTGCTTTAATCATACAATCAATCGTACCGGCTATTCATACCAACCAATCACGCTGACCCGTCTTACCAACTACAACTTCATAAGCAAATAGAAGTACATACTCTGTGTCCACCCAGGCTGTGCAACTGATCCAGGTACTCAACATGGCGACGACATCTGACGACGTATGCCAAGCCTCCACGGACATCAGAGATACGCTTGGATGCAAGTGTTTTTCGGACAAGTATGCCAGCTGCATGAAGAGCTGCTCCAACCGGGAGGTGTTAATCAAATCACACTGCTGGGCTGGTGGACAGTTCGCCGATCGGCCAAGTACCTATGAAGAAGACGCCCCGTACCGCATCAAGGAACAGTTCACCATGTCCACGACCGAATTTTTTGAATACAACACTGGAGATCCGCTGGGAAAAGCTCAGCACAATGACAACATGTTCACTGCGCAGGCATGCTCCAAAGATAGCTGTGCTTACCATAACGGTTCAAAGTACTGGATGCTGGGCCAGGACAATCCGTGCTCACTGGGTACGCGGACGACCGGTCCGCTGTGCTCGACCTGTTTGAAAGACTACTGGTCATCTCTTGGATTATCAGTAAGTAGGAGTTTCTATAATGCCAAACATGAGCTGCAGCAAAGGAAGTACGCACTACTTGTTAGCATGTGTATTTGCATAGGATGATTAGGATGTTGTAGTGCCTTTTCTGCGGAACCTCATAATTTTGTGGAAAATGTCAACATGCTTGATCACACAGAACGGGCTGTGTTGCACAGTACAACAAGAAACACAATGCAGATCATAATTATAGTGTTGGTGACATGCAAAACAAGAACAAACAATGCAGATAATTATAGTGCTGTTGACATGCAAAACAAGAACAAACAATGCAGATAATTATAGTGCTGTTGACATGCAAAACAAGAACAAACAATGAATACTGTATTCAACAGGCTCTCAGCGACGGGGAGGGGTGTAATAATTAGGCTCTGTAAAGGTTGATTTGTTGTACCAATCTGGATAGACGAGAGAAATTGGTAGGTGGGCTGAGGGTGTAAAACGTACTACACTGCACCCCTGGTGCATGTTGAAATTACCTTTGCAAGGGAGCTGGGTAGCTAGGAGAACTGACAGCAGTAAAACCTGGTCTAAGCGACCTCTGTGTTTAGCGACCACCTGCTCTTAACAACCGTTTTTCTATGCACCGACAGTTTTACACAGACACTGCGGGACCTGGTTCTAAAGACCACCTGGCTTTAGCGACCGCTTTTGCTTGCACCATGTTTTACTGTATATACTTTTCTCCATGTGTTTCAGTCTTTAGATTGATGAAGAGCTAAAAAAATCAGCAACCGTTGGATACATGTTTTCATGGTCTTTGGCGTACTCTAGCATACTGCAGCACCGTGGTGCACGCTAACTTATCTGAATTCTGGTTGTTTGGGTAGCTAGGGTGGCCGCTAATGTTTTCAACGATGTTGCACACGGTTTCTGTTTTCGGTCTGTTATCTTTTGCTGTCCTTCGTGTGTACGTGCACACAGTTCTGCGAGCGCTGCACGGGAGGCGTTCCCATCGGCGTGTTTCTCTTGGTCCTGTTCATCGCAGTGACCATTGCTTTCATAGTGGTGCTATTGCTGAACATAGGTGTGACACCACCACTAGACTCATGGCTCTTCTATTGCCACGTAAGTGAAGTTAGTTTCATGGTGTTTGCTACAGCTGACTGTCAGGTCGGTGAACGCCAGTATCAGTTGTATGTTTCGTGCAGAATTATTGCATGATTTGGTTGCCAATTGGTTGGTTGTTTTTGGTGGACAATTGAAATGCCTAACTAAGCTATGCACCGCTTGCTAGGAAAGAGTGTACAGTCAACTTCGCTTAGAACGACACTCGGCGGGGCATCAGAAAAGTGTCCTTATTCGCGAAGTGTCGTTATACCCGAAGTCTCATTATATGTGTCACAGTTAGATGGGACTTTGCTCTGGGCATAACAATTATGTCGTTATTCGCGAATTGTCGTTATATCCGCAGTCGTTATTAGCGAAGTTGACTAGTCGGAGCAGAGTACAAGTGCCTTGGTCACTACAACAAAGCAGAACTCGGAACTATAATTAGAACATGTGAGAAAGGCGCAGGACTGTCTTATACCGTAACTACGGGATTGTACTTGTTCTAACGCTGGGAAGTATACAGATGTGAGCAGTTGGTGCATACGTGTCAGCAATTAAAATCGTGTGAATGAAACCTTGTCTTTTTATTCTTCCTCGCTTCTCTCTGTTGTTCGCATTCCTGGTATTAGGCATGCTTGCCTGTTTGAATTGCGAACAAGAGAGCTTGAAAACTCAGGGCCCTCGCTATGCTTTTTTGCCTAGGTCATCATGCATGTTATTCGAACTGCTGAAAACGTTTTTGCAATACAATGATAAAAATAAAAATACGCCCACCCTCCCCATTTCTTTCTGAAAAACAGGACGATCATGAAGTACATACCATTGTATTCCCTGGCTTGGTCTAATATTGGATTCGAATCGCACTATCGCCCTGCATGCATCCCCCCCGATACACTTCGCATACATACACATTCTTCCAAGTTTAGGGTTCACAGATTGGCATGCTAGCGTCGCCAGCTACATCATGCACGTGACAGGTGCGTGCATATACTGTACCACACAATCAGTGGGTGCTCAAATCGCATTTTCCCATCAATATCATTCACTTTCAACTCTGCGGGATTCATTACGGTTGGCTCAAACTGCCTGAATTTTTGAATCCACACGCACGAAAGACGTTCCAAGACTTCCACCGTTCGTATTTTTTCAAACGAGTTCCGGGTTTTACAGTAACTTTGGCCAAAGTTCGGCTAAAAAAACATTGGGAGCCGTTGCGTTTCCATAAAATATTGAACGGTAAAAGGATAGCCAAGGTCGAGAGCAAAACAACAAGCCATTATTTGTCAAAATCGAATATGAAACGGCTCAGCGCATCTATTTTCCGTGCGCATACTTTGGCCGACAAGGTGTGCAGAATTTTTGAAGAAGAAGAATAACAAGAGCAGCAGCGCTCAGAACAGCCGTGCTGTATACTTCCAATCCCGACACGATGGAGCGTGTTGGCTGATGGGTATGTTTGCGGCTCGTTCGCATTAACGTAAAATTTGAAATGTATCACACGAAGAAAAGAGGACCAAAGAGCTACAAGTTACTCTATATTATCCACTAACACCACCAGTTACTTTACGATCAGCTGTTGGAGTGCGCATCCAAGATGTGCTAGAGCTGATTGCTAGTTCGGTGTAGAACGTCAGTACCGTTGGTCAGTGTCGTGCAATGTTATCGCATGAGCTGATTGTAAAGTAACTGCAGTGGTGTTAGGGGATAATATAGCATAACTTGTAGCTCTTTGGTCCTCTTTTCTTCTTATAAATTAATCCTTGGCTCTCCACCCGAGTCAACCTATGTATCACACAACCAAGTGATCATGGGCGAGCAGCATTACCAATAGGCTTTGATCACGGGCGGGAGCAACGTACAAGATTGCATGCACTGATGGCGACGATAATGTGACGGCTCCTGTATCCCATGTATTTCCTGTTTCGATAGTGGGAGGTGCATGAGCGAACTTTTCCTTACTTTTGAGAAGATATTGTGTTTGAAGCCAGGACCATGCAGTTCTGCTGCAAAGCCCCAGAACTAAGTACTCAGCCCGAGGTATGGGTACGGGGTGCACCATGTGTTTTTCAGGGGTGTCGCAGGGCAGTGGGGAGTGGTACGAGGGGTAGTAGTAGTAGTAGTAGTAGTAGTAGTAGTAGTAGTAGTAGTAGTAGTAGTAGTAGTAGTAGTAGTAGTAGTAGTAGTAGTAGTAGTAGTAGTAGTAGTAGTAGTAGTAGTAGTAGTAGTAGTAGTAGTAGTAGTAGTAGTAGTAGTAGTAGTAGTAGTAGTAGAGTAGTAGAATTTATTATTTTGATAGGGAAGGCCCTACAGACGTTGCCGTCTTGTTACAGGGAACCCTAAGGGTGGGGGTGTCCCCGGTAAAAAATTGAAATTTTTGGCCAACAGGGCGGCACATTTTAGTGCTCTTTTATTGATTTTTTGGATGAATTAGGCGTGGCATCCTGAATGAAAAGTGGTACAACTATGGTCATACTGGTCGTACTGGCCGTACCTCTTTTATTGATTTTTTGGATGAATTAGGCGTGGCATCCTGAATGAAAAGTGGTACAACTATGGTCATACTGGTCGTACTGGCCGTACCGTGTGTGGTGCCCCTGTTAGTGTGGTTTGGAGCTAGGGAGTTTTTTAATAATTTTTTTAATTGGAAATCACGAACCTTCAGACATGTGAATGTGCACATAATATACCGTGTACATGCGTACATAGCAGACTCAGCGGAGAACATATACAGTGTACATGCGTACATAGCAGACTCAGCGGAGGACGTTCAGGTTGGTTGTAACTCTGAGTTTCATGCCGTTAGGCAATCGTCAGCTCTAAGCTAAGCTAAGCTAAGCTCTGTCTCTGACATTGAGTCACTCTCTGCAGCTCGGGGATCAACGGATTTGTGTACATGCGTATGTATAGAGAAGGCAGCACTGCAGCGGCAGTGGTGGTGAGGCCTGGGCAGCTCGTCCGACCGTGGGTCTCGGAGTCGATTCTACTACTTCTTGAAGTACTCCCTGTTTCGACCTGATAACCTTTTCCTTAGGCAATTTAGATGCAAATCACAATGCAAGAGATCTTTGAAAGTTGGCAGTAGTTTGTTCATGTACGTTATCATTCAGGTTGGAGAGTGCTAGAATACAGATCTCTCGTGCAGATTCACGCCTGGAAATGTTTTTGAAATGCACGACACTATTTCTTGACATTATAGGAGCATGCAAGCATTGGTGGTTCAGTGGTAGAATCCTCGCCTGCCACGCGGGGGGCCCGGGTTCGATTCCCGGCCAATGCATTTTTCTCTTTGAGAATTCTTCTCTTTTACTTTTACTGGTATCTGCGGGCTCATCAATACATAGGGGGAAAAAATACGTAGGTACTGGCACTATCGCAGACTCAGCGGAGGACGTTCAGGTTGGTTGTAACTCTGAGTTTCATGCCGCTAGGCAATCATCAGACAACTGATACTCTGGTCTACCCAACAGTATGCTTATAAACACATAGGGCCACAAGCATAAACAAATTTAGCGCTAAATCTGGTGTGAGGTATGGGGAGAAAGCTGGCGCGGGCCAAGGCGCGACCGTGGAAGTGCCAGGAGGGTGGCGGGCAACAGGCAGGTGTGAGCATGAAAGCGCGGAAAGAGGCGATGGGGAGGCAGTGTACAGCAGATGTGTGGGGGGTGCCAGGAGGGTGGCGGGCAGTGGCCCAGTGAGATCACTACAAGTAGGGAGTCGTTTGGTGACGGGCAGGCGTGAGCAGAGTGGCATCGCCAACAACAGGCCAAGGGATTGTGTTATTTTATAATAATGGGTGCTCAGGCAAAGTGCAGTACAGTACTTGGTCAGTTCATGTGATAGGTGTGAAATTTGCGAGGCGGAACTTATTCTCATGCCTGCACTTCGAGACCATCTCAGACCGCTTGTTGAGTAGGAGCTTCTTGGGTGTAGTCAGGATGTGGAATTTTTCCGCGGTACAAAGATTGCATTTTTTTGACTCACATCTGTATGATCGGCTCTTCTCCCGCACCTTCCATGTGATGGTCAACGGCTTTCCCTCGCTCTTCAGCTCCCATACGTGTTTTGCGAGCTCAGTGCTGTTTTTGTATTTTTCATGACGCATGGAGGTCAGGTGGTTGGCGTGACGGGCTTTGAAAGGTGTCTCTGATAGGCCGATGTAAATCTTGCTGGTAGATTCTGCAGTGGCCTCATACACAATCTCCTTCGTCTGGCACTCTCCACGCAGCGGGCAGGACTCCTTAATTCTGCAGTTGCATGCCTTGGTTTGTTCTGGCTCTCGCAGGTTGCTCTTGTTGTGGCTGCTGATGACCGCTCCCATGTTTGGCATACAACTGTAACTCACTTTCAGAGTGTTACGGTTAAAAATCTTCCCGAGCTTGGATGTTTTCGGGAAGTGCCTGGAGACAAGGCTCAGGAACCTACCAGCGACGTTTGTGCTAACGTTTTTGGAGTAGGGAGGGTTGAACCATATGATCTTCCGGCTGCGGTTCTTCCTGCCCCTGTGCTCATGTGCCTCGGGCTGAAAGCTCAGCACTTCGGTGTATCCACTGGCCTTTAATGCGGTCTGGTACACGGGGGCTGCATGGTTGAATGCCTCCGCGTCGCTCGATATAGCGGAAAGGCGCTTGTTGACAGCAGCAGGGATGTTGTTGGTGATGCCAGGCGGGTGGTTGGACTGCTTGCTGACGTAGAGCGGGTTGTCATTGGGCTTTCGGAAGGGTTGAAATTTCCCGGTGTCCAGGTTCATGGTGACATCCAGGAAATCCACCACCTTCAAGTTCGCTTCGATGGTAATTTTAAGGTCGAAGCGCTTGAATATTTCCGTCAGCTTTTTTCTGAGGCGGTCTGCAGCCTGTGGGCTGGTGTCCTTGAGGGCGGCCAGTCCATCGTCTCGGTAGAGGCCGATAGCGGATCTACCGACGAGGCTTGAGAGCTGGTTGAGAAGAAAGGCCCCCACAAGTTCGCACGTCTCGGCGCCATCGTAACTTCCCATTGTTACGTCAAACATGTCGCCCTTGTCCTTCATCCAGGGGCGGCCATCGTGGAATAAGAGCGATTTCCGGGCGTGAAAGATGATGTCCATTTCACGAGGCTCGATCGTGATGAATTGCTCCGCGAACGATAAGGCCTGACGGAGGAGCTGCTCACCAATTGACGGGTAGAATTCTACCACGTCAAAGCATAGGAAAGTGTGGCGCTGTTTGTCGGGTATCTCCTTGAACCACTCGATCACTGACATGGTGCTCCTCCATAGGTTCACGGCCGTTTGGCGACGCACAGCAGCCACGATCCTCTCCAGTATAGCCTTGCTCACCACACCCACTTCCGATTTGGCTGGGTTAATGAGTCTGCAGGGCAGCGCTCTAGCGAAGTTGTTTTTGTGGTCTTTCAGTGTTATAAATGCCTCCGACTTAGCCAGTACATCCATCCTGTTTTGAAGATTTAGATCCTCTGCGATCTCCCTCGCCTCGCTGTTGACTTCATCGTAAGCATTCTCAGGCGCGATCTTGTAATTTTTGGTGATGTTCTCCCTCATCAGCTTGCTGTATTGCTCTTTTGGTACTTCGTACAAATTCCGGGTTTTATCGGCTTTCACGATGATGTCCTTAGAGTTTTTGATCGTTTTGGTGTCTTTTCTCATAGTGTCTTGGAGGCTGTCTGAAACTTGGCGGAAGCTGACAGTTTCAGCCACGCCAATAAGGTCCTCTTCGAAGGCCTTCAGTTCATCGACTTGCGGCGGACACGTCCTGCTTCTGAAGCCGAAGCGTTCTGGTTGCTCCTCTTCGCGTTCCTCGCCATTGAGGTAGAACAAGGCAGCCCACCTCATACGCTTGATGACTTGCTCAATCCTGTCAATCAGACATTTCCGGTACTGCTTGGGTGAAGGTAGAGGGATGTTCTTCAGGGAATATCCCAGTTTCATTGGCCTTGAAGCGTCCATAGCTAGCTTGCAGTGTAGGGGTAGAGTGCTCGACTGGGTAAGGCCAGGAGCGTAGACAAAATCCGTTGATCCCCGAGCTGCAGAGAGTGCTCAATGTCAGAGACAGAGCTTAGTACATAGCAGACTCAGCGGAGGACGTTCAGGTTGGTTGTAACTCTGAGTTTCATGCCGCTAGGCAATCATCAGACAACTGATACTCTGGTCTACCCAACAGTATGCTTATAAACACATAGGGCCACAAGCATAAACAAATTTAGCGCTAAATCTGGTGTGAGGTATGGGGAGAAAGCTGGCGCGGGCCAAGGCGCGACCGTGGAAGTGCCAGGAGGGTGGCGGGCAACAGGCAGGTGTGAGCATGAAAGCGCGGAAAGAGGCGATGGGGAGGCAGTGTACAGCAGATGTGTGGGGGGTGCCAGAAGTGCCAGTACCGCTAGGTACTGGCACTTGTGTACTTCAAAAATATACATGTACAAGTAGATGCAGGCTATGGTAGTGACGACTAGCACTGACAAATTAATTGTTGGGTTCTCTTTTTCTTCTTCTTAGCGTCCCTATACATACATGTACCACACTCGGCCATGCATGCGGAGTGAGCATTGAAGTCATTTCATGGGATATTAGTGATGTTCTTCGCTCTGCGTTACGGAAACGCGACCCAAAGAACTCTGAGAACACTCTTCGTGTTTTCATACGTATAGGAAACTTGTTCTGCTCTATGTTCACGCAAAGAAATCACGTGTAATGTGTACTGGGAGTTTCCCGTTCCGAATTTAGCAGTTTTCAGTTTTCTCACTAATTTTAATGCGACGCAGCAGATCCGTGCGCGTTTTCTTTGCTTGTGCCACAACGTAGAGAACCTCATCTCCGCGTAGAAATCTGGACCCAAAACATGCGAAGCCGTAGACTCTCACCCAGACGCCTGTTCTCTACATGATTTCTCGTCGTTTCACGCAGAGCAGAACCTCATTGTTACCTCAGTTTTCATTCGCGAGGCATTCCTTGTTGCCGGTGTCATGGTGTCATGATGTCATGTCCGCACTAGTGGTCATTGTTGCTCCGAACCCCCTTGTCTTCTGTCTCCTATCTTATGTCGACATCACCCCCCCCCCCCCTCCTGGTTAAGTCTGTAGGGCTGTGCACAAGTGCGTCACTGAGTCTCCTGAAAAAATGTTTAAAAAATGATTCAAGGCAAGCCTGTGAGCTAGGCATGCGTGGCTTGTCACGAGTAGCCTCTTTAAAGTTGTTTCGGCATGTACATGTTTGTTTTTGTTTTGTGCAATTATTTTTCTGTTCTTTAATGCAGTAGGTCAGACCACTAGCAATGTCTCTTCTTGTAACTACTTACACCGTCCATGTTGTACTGTATCTGTCCTACAGGTCAATTACTGCATAAACAATGGGTTCCACACGACAAGGTCTTTCTACACCAACTTCATCACGCTTGGCGCAGCCAAGATGTGCATCATGCAGCACATGTCACCGATGCTGCGGCAGACACTGCTGATGTGCTCGCCGCTCATGTCCATGACGCTCGTCATCGTGCTGTACACGCTGGCGGCGCGGCGCGTGGGCCTGCGCGTGCTGCAGCGCCTGCAGCAGCGCAAGTCCATCCGCCACGTGGCCTTCTTCATCATCCTGTGGACCAGCGGCATGCTATCCTACCAGGCGCTGGTGCTGATGCGATGCATGCCGCTGGGCGATGGACCGCACGTCCTGGTGATCGACAGCACAGTGATCTGCTTCCAGGGCGTGCACATCTACTACATGGCCATGACGCTCTTTATCATCGCCGTCTTTGTACTGCCGCCGCCCATCCTACTGGCCTGGCGGCCCACGCACATCTTTCCGTCCCTGGTTGGCATGATCGACGAGGCCACCTGCATGTACGAGCCGTCGTGCCAGTGGTGGGCCGTGTTCAACCTCCTGCGGCGCATCGTCTTCAGTTGCATCGTCGCCACGGTGACTGAGGGCTTGACGGCCAGGATGATCCTGTTGATGCTCATGATCACGCAGGTAGCTCTGCACGGATATGTCAGGTAAGGAGTTTAACCGATTCTTGTACCGTGGTTATGGTCAGTGTAGTAGAATCAGATTAACGCACCAGCTCTTCACTGGTATTGCTTGTTGCCTTGATGGTTTGGAGACTACTTGGTCCGCGTCAGCAATATGTATAGGATAGTGACCAAGACGAGGTCTATATGGGAAATATATATATTTCTAAGTCCCTCCAAAGTCGAAAGATCACAATGCCTAAGTGGTCGATACAAGCGGTCGATACAAGCGGTCGATATTACGGCGATATGGGTAATGTAGGACCAGTCAAGGATCACAAGAATCAGTGGAGGTCGATATAGAAGAGTAATAATGTTGCTTATCTTTCGACAAATTGAACTTAGGCCCCGGTCACACCGAAACAAGCCACTTTGGGCTTGTTATCGCTGGCGCTCAGCTGGCTTGCGTGGTCCCTGTGACGCGGTCACACCAGACCTTGACTGCAAAGCTTGAATGGCTTGTTTTTCTTACCCCCCAAATTTTGAATATCTCGAAGCACACCAATGTTTGCAAGAAACCGGAAAGCAGAACGTTCGCGATCTAAAACTGTACTTGTTCTAGTGTTCAGTTTTGATGAAGAAGCAAAGGAAGCTGAGTTGCGAAGTCGTGCTCTTTTTATTTTTTCGGTGTGCATGGACGCGATGGTTCGGGTGGTGTTTCCTGATGTCGAGCTTTCTGCCCCGCCGGTTGCCGTTCTTCAACTCAGTTGCAATCCAATCTCTTCTTCGTACCCGGCTTTCTTCATGAATTCGGTCGTGAGTGTGGTGCCTTGTTTTGGCCTCAAACCACAGCTCCAACAATCTACGCAGCAGTCTAGAGGCACAGCGGCAGAAATCCATGGTCGTCGGACAAAATCCAAATCAAACTGAATACAGTGTAGTTGGATAAACAGACTCACGGTCAAAACCAAAGGCGCAGGGATAGCACGGTTCCAGGGACACAAGAAAGAACATCAATATCAGTTCATCATGTCAACTAGCTACATGCTGTGCTCCAAGCGCACTCAAATTATTTTTTGAATTTCGGCTTTCAGTAGCTTGTACAAGCTGTGGCTGAAACAAGCCGGAAAAAACAGCTGAGAGTCAGCCACGGCTGAAAGTCGCTTGTAGGACATTTTTCAGCCATTTCCATGGTAATAGTGACGTAAACAAGCGCTTTTTTCGGCTGAACGGCTGAATCGAGCTCGGTGTGACCGCGGCCCTAGACTTTGGACATCAACACATGCACTTGAGACGATAAAACTTGGTATGATGGAAGGTAAGGTACAGAATGACAACTGGCCATGAGGAATTTATTGTCCAAGGAAGGTTTTAAGGAAATTAGAGGCCACATGCCACGTACTGCTCTTTTCTCTCCGAAACTCAACACTTGCAAGCCAGATATAAAAGAAAGAAAAAACCATCAGTCACACCACCGGGACTCGAACCAGGGACCTTGCTATTCCAAAAGGAAGGTTTCATACTTTTTTTGGTCCTCCTCGTCGCTGCTCTCAGCGCTGGTGACAAATATATTTTGCTTGGGATCGACACTCTACCTTTCGCAAGCTCATCTCTCTTCCTCCCCGCTGCCTGGCTATTTTCTAAAGGGAAGTCCACCGTGACGGTCGCCTTCTCTATAGGACTTCGCGTGGGCAGCACGACTGCCTGTGTTGTTCAAATCAGTTGCCGTTCTTTGCAAGATCTATTTTGAACGACGACGACGGCTTCAGTACTTGCAAATGTGGAGCGCTTGGGTTGCAATGAAGCCGAGACCCTATGGTCGGTCAAGCTGCCCCTGCCTCTCCCCCACTCTTGCCATTCCATATGTCTCATCGCTGCCTTGCTGCTTTGTGCCGTCAAATGGTGTGTGGTTTTATTGTAAAAAAATCTCCACGATGCGCTGGATACTCCGCGCGTTGAGCAGGAGGTGAGGGAACTGCGATCTCAGCTTGCCGATTACTTTCTTGTGCGTGGCGCTGCTCTTGCCTGTGCAGTGTGACAAGATAATCTATTTTGATGCGGTGCTGTATCAATCAGAATCACCCACCCGTCGCTCTAGAAATTCACTCGAAATCTAGCTAGACCTTTCAGGTACTAGTAAACTAACTTACTAACCGAAATTGCGATGAAATGGGCTGCCAAGTGAGCATTGGCGACATAAGAACAAAGCTGAAAGATAAGCGACAATATTGCCGATGCGGACCAAGTAGGAAATTAGGGTTGTGCTTTGTGAATAGAAGTTGCGTACATCATGCATTGTGACACACAGGCTTTTAGCTGGTGGTGAAACGGGTACAAATGTTATATGTACAATGTTCTCTCCTTGCAGGCCGTATTGCCGCGATGCACAGTTGTGGAAGATCAAGGATGTGGATAACATCATGGAATTTGTCGTTCTCACGTTCCTAACCATCATGGCAGCATATCGCATCCTGCAGGTAGACATTCCGTTCGGACCGTCGCGCACCGAAAGTACGTTCGCCTACTCCTTGTTCGCCATCATCAGTTTCCTGCTGTTTGTTAGCTACGCTTCACGCTTTACGAAGAGTTGGTGGGATACCCTGCGGCAGCATCCTCGCCAGAGTCTAAAGATGCTGTGGACGGAAGTAAGTGATGATGAAGAGGCAGCACTGGCGGCGGCAGCAGCAGCCAGGAACAGCCATCCCAACATGACTCTGGAGATGCTGGCACGGTCTAGGCAACACAGCAGCCACGGCTGCAGAAATGGACTGCCGGCGGCTGAGAATAGCTGTGCAGCCGCCACACCGCCACCACCTGCCAAGCTCAATAGCCACTCATCAGCACAGGTAATGACTACTAGCAGTACAGGTAATGACTACTAGCAGCACAGGTAATGACTACTAGCAGCACAGGTAATGACTACTAGCAGTAGTAGCATGCATTGTTCACTTGAGTCAACAACAGCCTTTTACTCTTAGGGCATGTTCGATTGAGCGGAACCGGTTCCACTGGGATCAATGGAGTGGATCCTTGGGATCCACCAAGAAGGTCCCGCTGCCCTTTTTCAAATCTGGAATTTTAGTGATTTTCGAGTGCTTCCATGAGAGAAAGCTACAATTTCGCATGATCGTTTGTATTCCCGTCGTTTGTACACACATCATGTACAGAGTACGTTTTTCATTAAAAAAAAGAAAAGAAATACTCACTGGTTTGAGGGAAAGACAACAAAAGAAAGGAAGAAAAAAAGAATGCAGTAGAGCTGGTCAGCCCTGCTCCCGGAGTAGGGTTGATCGGATCCAAATCCGTTGGATCTGGATCCGGATTTGTTGAAACGAACGTGCATATATTGAGTGGATCCAATTGATCTGGATCCAGATCCAGCCAATCGAACATGCCCTAAGAGTGGTATCAAAGGAGGCACAACGTGACACGTTTTGCTAACTAAAAACGTTATTAGTATACTAGCGTTACTAAATAGTTGCTGAGGGCACATGAAGAATGCCCAGGTACCACTGGGTGCGGAATATTGAAACCAGTATTTTTTTAAATTAATTGTTTACTTGCAGAAGGGGGGTGGGGGATGAAACATTCTAGAACTTTACATTTTGAAAAACAAACAAAAGCCAAAAACTGGTATCCCTGGACTACTCGGCTCCTAAGTGGGGAAATTGCAAATTGTTAGACTTTCAACTCATACAGTATCAGATGCTGTGGTCACATGACATTGAAGTTTTTCAAGAGTACATCCCCACCGCCATGTGCACCTCAGATCCATGTTCACCGTTCATCAAAACTCCTGTGCTACGTCATTGCTTACCAAGTGACCAGGGATTGTTCAACGATACCATTCAATACCATTCGATACCATTCGATATCATTCGATATCATTCGATATCATTCTTCTTAGCTGTGAGCACATGCACAGTAAAACCTGCCCTAATCGGACAGCTCACATACGCAGCGTAGATCTACGCAGCACTTTTCCTTTATCAAGTTAGCACTGAAAGGGTTTTAAGGTGGCTCACACCCTCTGCGCGCGCATCATTTGAAAAGTGTAGATTATCGCCCATCTCCCGAGCCACACACATATGCAGGCACAGTACTGTTTGGGGTTTGGGCGCTTGTATTTGAACGCCTGCCACAACCGTGTGACAGGCGGATAGACATCATTGGCAAATGTGCATATCACGAGGTAATTGCTGCTCAAAAAAAAAAACCTCAAAGAGCGCAAGGGCAAAGAGTTGCTGTTGTGCCAACAAGCAGGAGACAAGAGTGCCCTCAACCTCCTTGGTCCCGCGTGCGATCGCCCCATGCTGAAAGGGGCAGCCAGGGCGGCTGTGCGTACAGCCTCGCTGGTTGCTGCGCCGCCTCGGCCGCGTGGCCAGCTTGCTCGGTCCACGGCGATAACTACGGTTTGCCCTACTGCACACCTACATTTATCGCCCATCTCCCGAGCCACACACATATGCAGGCACAGTACTGTTTGGGGTTTGGGCGCTTGTATTTGAACGCCTGCCACAACCGTGTGACAGGCAGATAGACATAATTGGCAAATGTGCATATCACGAGGTAATTGCTGCTCCTCCAAAAGTACCCTGCCCAGGGCAGCTTGGGTAGAAAGGCCCGCGACCCCGCCTGCTAGAGAGAAGGCAAGCCCGCCGTTGTGTGGATGTACTGCTTGTACGCTGAGCTACGCCATCGTCCGGCGGCCTGCAGCTGCCACTCTGGGGCGCTGCGCGAAGCCAGCTCCGTGGCACCCCCTTTACGCAGGGAGTGACTGCTAACTCCGGGTCCTAACGCCCTCTTCAGGTAGAAGTTGATGTCCTTCTGGCTGAGTTGTCTGCCGCTGTTGTAGATGAAGAAAGGGGCCCGCGCATTCGGCCATTTCCGTTTGCGCCGGTAATCCTGTATGGCGGTTACTGGGCACAGATCCTTGTTGGCGTTCGGGCGTAGTAGTATTGTGCCGCCGCCGCCAAACTGCGCTGCCTTGGTGGGGCCCAGCTCAATCACCACTCTGGTGTCGGAGGCCCGGACTTGAGCTACTGTCAAGGTGCTGACGCTTGGGGTGCTGGAGGCTGAGGTAGAGGCGTACTCGCTGACGCGTAGCAAGCCGTTGAACGCCGTCGCTACGGCGGCCCAAATCATGGCCTTATCCCCTGCGGGGTGAGTCGATGTGCTCAAATGTTCCTTAAGCCGCAGCATATCTGATGTGCTAACCGCCGGGCGTTGCCGGCTTGCTTGGCTCAGTGGAGCTGCCTGACGTGTGTCGAATTGCTTCCGCTCAACGCCCTTCAGGACGGCCGTGAGGCGCTGGGAGCGCAGTCCCTCTGTGGATGAGCCATGAGACAGTAGGTAATACCTTGTTGCAGCCAGGTACACCTTGATAGTTGCTGCTGACACGGTCTGCGACAGTGATGTAATGAACCGGACAATGTCTTCATTGCCAGGATGTAGTGGATTAAATCCCGCTGCAGATGCGAATTTGGTATACGCCTTAATGCCAGGTTGATAGGTCTTGCGCGTACTCGGAGCCACCGACAGGGCTACCAGACTATTGGCATTTTGCGTTAGCTGAAGCGCCCGCTCATTTCCTGTGCAAAGCAGCCACCGCAAAGGAAAGACAGAAGATCACACATTGGTCAGCTTGACCGCAAGCAAGAGCGTGCATGCGCTGGGCAAATGGCCCTAGCTTAGGCACCTCCCAAAATATGGTAGGTGGCATATTGTAACCCTGACCGTGTTCGGCCCCATGATGTTACTGGCGCGCAATGCCAGTGCCTGGGGTGCAGTTCTGCATCGTGAACCCAAGCATGAAATTTGCATGACTCTAGTGTGACATTGCGATCTGCCATGCAAGGAGCCAGCTGCCTTGCTCTTCCGTCCCGCAGGGACACCGGCCTATTTCTATGCGCACGACATCCCGCTGGGACATCCGAGCCACAGTAACAACAATGCTGGTACTCGCCCAATATGCTCTGCTAATAATTGCAAGCCCAAGCCTCGCGGAGGCCTGTGTGTCATGTGGCGCTGCCCCGCTGGGGCCTCTGCGATAATTAAGCCCAATATGCTCCGCTTATAATTGCCCCTCCAAGCCTCGCTGAGGCCTGTGTGTCATGTGGCGCTACCCCGCTGGGGCCCTGCATTAGGGGAATCTAAAACCCGGGAGCCGTATGCTCGCTGAGCCAACATCGCACGCACACGCCGCTGTCTCGCTGAGACCCAGACATAGATAAAGCGCCAACAATTCTGCTATGTGTTTCGAAGTAATGTTACGAGTTTAATTGAATTGTGAATCTAACGTCCAAGCCGATACCCAATGCGCTGCCGCCACGACAGAGATAGCCATAAAGAAAACAAGACAAACATGTAGCTAATAAGCAGGCATACCATAAGCCAGCAGAGCCATGCATGCATAATCGTGAGGAAAATGAGAAGGTTGAGACGAGGGAGAGGGGAACAAACAAACACGAACAATGTTGGCACTGCTGCTCCTCCCGCCGCGGGGAAAGGAGATAGCGAGTCCTCACAAAATCTCCGGTAGATTACAGGGCAGACTCTCTGCTTCTGGGGCCAATGAGCGGAATCGTGACAGCTGATTTCTGGAAAGGGCATCGGCAATTGTGTTGCCCGCACCCGCAATGTGAGTTATGAGCAGAATGAAGTTGTTCAGAGCGGAAATGCGCAGGGCCTTCCGAATGAGCTCGACAACGCCAGAGTGCTTACAAGAGCCAGTTTTCCATGCCTGCACCACTGCCTTGTTATCGCAGTGGAGCAGAATCTTCTTGCCCGACCACCTGTGTCCCCACAGGGCGCATGCCATGGCGACCGGGACCATCTCGCGCCAGATAATTGCTGCTGAAGCCGCCTGTCCGGGAAAGGCTTCCCAAGAGCTGCTGAACCATTCACCTTGGAAGAAGCCGCCGAAGCCTGCACCTGACGCATCGGTGAACAGTTCCATGTCCGGCGCTTTGCACCAATAATGGTCTCTGATCAGAGCTTTGCCATTCCAGAGTGGGAGCATTTCCTGCCACCAGCGAATGTCTTCCTGTGCAGTTGCTGTCAGCGCTATGGTGTCCTGCAAAGCGGTTGCCGAGGAGCTGAGATCGATCAGCCTGCGCAGGAATGTCCTGCCGGCCGGGACCACCTTTGCCGCGAATGCCAGGAGTCCAATGAGAGATAGCAGTTCCTGCTTTGAACAATGCTGCGTGATACTCCAGTTAGCAAGCCGGTGCCGCAGTTCCTGAAGTTTGGGTGCTGGGAGACGCATCTCCATGGCAATGGTGTCGATCTCCAAGCCGAGCACTGTCAACGTGGTATTGGGACCTGCCACTTTGTCTGCGCCTTCCGCCACTGGAATGCCCAAGTTGTCGAACACTTGCAAGATGGTTGCCATGTGCACCGCAGCGGTAGACGATGGAATAAAAGAGGCCGGGGGAGATACATTAATAAAATCATCTAGGTAGTGCTCCAGATTGTCGACAGAGTAATTTTTACGTAAGATCCAAGCAAGTGCGTCGGCAAAGCGATTGAATATGAATGGGGAAGAACGTAAGCCAAACGGTAATACCAGATCAAAGTAAAATTTGCCACGCCAGCACATACCTAGCAATGGGCGATCCTCTGGATGGACAGGAATTATGCGAAACGTATGCCGCAAGTCAACCTTGCAAAGAAGGGCACCGCGGCCCATTCGCCTAACATGGTCACAAACAGTGTCAATGGAAATCATGGAAAAGAAAACGGCTTCGCTATCAATAAAATCGTTAACACTATTCCCCGCCGGGGCAGATAAATGCATAATCAATCGGTGACTGCCATCCTTCTTGGGCACTACGCCCATGCCAGAGGTGCGCAGGGGGACAAAAGGAGGGGTGTCAAATGGGCCACTAGTGTGATTCAGCTTGCATTCCTTTTCTAGATAAGCGTCCATGATATTGGGGTTTGCCGAGGCAGAAGCAAGGTTATTCGAAACCATTGAGGCAGAGCGGTTACCGGAGAACCCAACACGACAGCCGTCGCGTAAATCAGACAAAATGGTATCAACAAGAGCACGATCAGGGTGGCCAGCTAGTTCAGCTTCTAAAGCCAAAACATTTACAGGGGTGAAAACAGATGTGAGACATGACTTACTACTCGGTGGCGACGAGGAATCGGGCAGGCTGGGCAGATTAGGCAGAGCTGCGTGAGGGACACTCGATGGCCTTGTGAGCCCCTTGGCAGAAGGTGCAGCGGTGCAAATACGAGCAGTTGGCGAAGGTGCAGCTGCCCTTGTTGTACTGCTTGCACACAGGTTTCGGCACTGCATTGCCTCCGGGGGCACGAAAAGGCGCTTGCGGAGATGCCTTCGCCAGGCATGACGCGGCAGAGTGGCCAGGCCTCTTGCATTTGCTGCAAAAACTCAGTGCCTGCCCGGTAAAGCACTGGGTATATAGCTCGGTGTGCATATCTCCTATGCTGAGGGTGTGGTCCTTTGCCATCACCTGGCGCAAGAGCACGTCGTACTCCTGGACCGCAGCAAAGCGGTATTTTTGCGCGGCCTGGATAATTCTGAGCTGGTGTTCCAGGAGGCCACTGCAAGGACCAGGAGCGCCGTCACAGGCAATGATACTAAATATCGACCAGGCCTCGGTCCAGTCCGCCAGTGTCTCGATCTTCCTCCGTGGTGTGGACACTGTGGAAATGAATACAGCCGAATCTGCGCTCTCGTCCAGGCGAATACGCTTGGCAGGAGGTTCAGACGAGACGGCACGACTGGGCAGGACCGAAGCCAGGTCAACATACTCAACGCTTTTAATCTTGCGCATGATGTCCACTGACACGTGGGCCACACAAGAGGGCAGCCTGGGCGCCACAGGAAACATACCTTGAACACTCGTCGCGGCCTGGTCCTCCACCCTTGGTGTGGGGTCCGCTGCAGTGTGCTGCTCCTGCGAAGTTGGCGCGAGCTGAGCTAAAGCAGCAGAAACTGCGGAGGCCGTTGCCTCCCTGATGACGGCCAGCTGAGTCTGTGAGAGCTCCATGATGAAACGAAAACCTCAAAAAAAACCTCAAAGAGCGCAAGGGCAAAGAGTTGCTGTTGTGCCAACAAGCAGGAGACAAGAGTGCCCTCAACCTCCTTGGTCCCGCGTGCGATCGCCCCATGCTGAAAGGGGCAGCCAGGGCGGCTGTGCGTACAGCCCCGCTGGTTGCTGCGCCGCCTCGGCCGCGTGGCCAGCTTGCTCGGTCCACGGCGATAACTACGGTTTGCCCTACTGCAAACCTACATTTTTCAGTAAATTTTTCGGTAGCGATGGTTTTTGTGCGATCAATCGTTGTAGGAAACGTCTTCTCGCTTTTCTGCAATTCTGGCGACCTAGCTAGAACCTGCTGCTAGTGTCCCTCTACACGCGTTCTTTCTATGAAAGGGGAAGGCAGCACTCGCAGAAGATTTTCCAAGAATGCAATGTCGACTGGTGCTCGTACCATAAGAAGGGAGAAATCAAAGTCCGCTCTTGAATCATGCCTGAGTATTAGAAAATTATTTCAGAACACGTTTGTGTAGGTTTCCTGCCAGTGCCACTGACATCTCGCGACCTTCAAATATTATAACTTGCTCGATCATCTCCCGCACTGACTGGCAAATTCGTCAGGTAGCTGTGGATGGATCGATTCAGGGAGATCGAAGGTAAATACATCGAAGCACTTCAAACACGTTTCAAGACGCACTTCAAATTTTGTAATTGTGTCTTGAAAATTGTTTAGAACAATCATACGAGTCGTACTTCAATACGCTGTTGAATTGTATCCTCTGCTTGGGAGTCTCGACTGTTTTATTGCTGCATGGCTTTCCTCAACACCGTTCACTGTACATGTATCGCGGAACGCAGATTGGATGGCATTGGAGGTGAATTTGATAATTTGTGACTGTGTCATCAACCAAGTGAGGACATCGAATATCAACAGGGACGCTCCGAAAATCACAAACGCTGCGAAATAGATATGAAATGGTCTTACACCCTGGAGGGTATTCCACATTCATTGTGTCATATCTTTAGACTGTCCGAAAGTTTGTCGTGCCGTGCAACTTTCACAGACTAATCCGATAATTGGCATGTGGCCCTACTGGCACACACTCATGCGTATGTCATTGAGTTTATCTATATGTGCACGCACATGTGTGTATACATATACAATTATTACGTATGAAATTAGGCAATCTACATGTACATAATATGTGTGTGCACTCACTCCTATGACATAGAACGACAGTGCAGGCTATGTAAAGTCGCATCAATATGTGTCACCCGGGTGTGTACATGCATGCGCGCTCGCGCGGGCGTTTTGTGTGCGCGCCTGGCATGGCATAACGCCATTCAGTATGACTAGTGTTGAACCGTGGTAATTTGCCCCCACCCCCTCTTTTTTCTGCTGGCGTTGGATATGCAACTAATGACAAAAACTCGGTTGTTGAAAACGAGTGCCATGCACCACAATGGATTGACAATAATAATATAATACAAGTAGCACTGTAAAAACGCTGGTAATACTTATGTTGCAGCCATGGCAGTTGTGAGTAGCTTTCCAAGTCAAGCCTGCTGCAGAAATTATTGCACTCTGACCAGCTGGAGTGGACCAGGACTGCCGGTTGTGGAGAACAGGAGTGATGCTTGTATATACGCTTGTATTTACATGATGTACACAGTGTACTTCGAAGTAACGTTAGGTGTATTACTTGTGTGTTCTTCTGCCTGTGCGCGTGTACATGTGCTGGTCAGTGTGGAACCGCCATCCATATCAGATCATACAGCTGCTATCAGTCTCAACAGCTTGTATCTGGCAAATAGGGTTTTAGTGACTCGATTTTGCTTACTGTGTTCAACAGAGTGGCATTGCACACAGCTACTTGATGTAATAGTAGCATCTTGGAAATTTTATATTTTTGATAATTAGCTTCAGTAGAAACTTCTCAGTCCAGTGTGGCTCTTAGCTTCATTACCACGGAGACTAAGCATTCAAGTAATGCACGAAGAACAGTGGCTAGATGTGAAGTGAAACGCCATTGGACCGTACCCCGTGGAATACGCATTTAGTATAGAAGTATTTCTTGCTATGTTGGCAGCAAACACTGTATAATATAATGATTACATTACCAGTAGAAAGTGCCCAATGTGCATTGCTTCAGCACTATGTTTTGTACAAAGCAGTCAACAAATTCCACATCACTATCGGCTTCATGTTGGAGAAAGTTGTTAAAAACACTAGAGCATACATGTACACTCAATACACATGCTCAGCTACATGTTTGGCATTTAGTGTGTGGGCGACTTCAAAGTTCTATTTTGGTAGTTTGCTTCGGTAGAAACTGTCTAAACTTGATCCAAAGCTCTACTACTATGTTCTGAAGATGTTGCAATCAAGTAATGTAAGACACGTATCTGCCGCATTGGAGCCGCAAGTTGTTGTGAAAACCTTTAGACCATACACTCAATGCACATGCTCAGCTATGGCATTTAGTATGTGGGCGACTTCAAAGTTCTATTTTGGTAGTTTGCTTCGGTAGAAACTGTCTAAACTTGATCCAAAGCTCTACTACTATGTTCGGAAGATGTTGCAATCAATTATTGTAAGACACGTATCTGTCATATGGTGGAGTCAGGGGTTCAAAGGCGTTGGACAATGTCCCAGTGCAATGTGCTGATTCTTGAAATATGGCATCACTTGAAACTTCAAAGTTTTATTTCAAGAGTTACCTTCGGTAGAACCTGCTCAAACTTGCTACACAGTACCATTTTTAGGTTATGATAGCATAACCATGGAATACAGGGCAAATCCAGTGTCAAATACTTGTGGGCGGGGCTAATATGTGGGACGTGTGCGCTGAAATGGGATGATTCCGAAAAGAGAAAAAAAGGTCACCTTCTAGCAGAATTCTACCCACTTCTACAGCTTATGCTGATGTTTAGCAAGTATACTACTGTCCTGCTGTTGGACATCAAGAAAAAGGGGGTAACTACCAGTGCTACGGCCAAAAAAGTGGTTTTCCGGTATTTTTTGGCCTAAATTGGCAATTGTGAGTATGCTATGTTTGGCCCCTCCCCCGAGTGAAACCGGTCGGTAGAACTTGATAAAAATTTGTCTCCGTACATTAGATATACAACGGAACAAAGTACAATCGTTTGTAGCCACGTTTCAAACAAAAAATTTGGACCCGAGGGGTAGGAGCCACCTTAACAGGATTCAGCTAGATCCAGGGATGCAGGTTAGATCCACAGCACTTTGGTGCCTAAACATGTGTCTGATCTATACAGGATTCCGCTTGGTACAGGGTCCGACAAACACAGGTTTTACTCTACTGTGAACTGCCTAATATTCTTGCCACACATTCTAAGATATCTTGAAACCAGCTGGTTTACGAGGACAATTGAGCACTGTGGCCCCACACATGCGCCCACTTGTGATGTTTGATTTGGTATTGATGAGTATTCAGTTACACATTTCTCGCGCAATAACGGACATTAAGCAGTCTACAGTACACCTTTTGTGACTGAGACTGGGGATATTCACCGCTCAAATAAATAGAACATCATACCTGGATAAAATAGTCTCGGAGTTTTGGTCTTTTGGATGAAGGTGACCTGCACTTTTGAGGCCAGGGCAGGGGCTTCACTCTTGATTTTATGTATAAGTACTCGGATGTGCTCACCAGATCCCAATGTGATATTTGAGAGGGGATGTTGCAGGGCTGCTGAATGAAATATGATCAGTGGGAACTGATTTCCGGCACTCTTTCAATGTGATGTACCGTGCTTTCCAGGATGACGAGGCAGTTGACACGAAACTACAAGAACCGCTCCTTATGGATTACTTGCTGGAAAAGACGACATAACAGATGATTGGTGTTGGTGGCCATTTTTCTAGGTAATAATTTCTCTGTGCATGTGTGTGTGTGTGTGTGTGTGTGTGTGTGTCTGTCCCCGGGGAAAATTGCGATTCCGCGGCCGCGTTTTTTTCCGCGTTTTTTGCGATTTCTTAAAAGACCGCGTTTTCCGCGATTTTCCCGCGTTTTTTGAATTTTTTTGTTGCACCACACGTACACACAGTGCATTGTTCGGTCAGCAACGTCTCATCGTGGCGGCTTTTTACTCAAATATGACGAGTGCTTACACCAGAGACTTGTAACTGATTGATTTCACTACATACTCACTGAAAATTGCCGCACATCAATATTATTCACCGCATATTTACCGCAAATTCACCGCAAATTATGCCATATTATGCCGGGTTTTTCCCCCGCGTTTTTTGCGATTTTTTCCCGCAAATTTCCCCGGGGACAGGTGTGTGTGTGTGTGTGTATGTGTGTGTGTGTGCGTGGCGTGTGTATGTACATGCATGATGGGATGGACAGTTAATGCCGCTGGCACGTTCACACTGCCTGAATTCAACTGACTTCATGTTCCCAATTGAGATGCTTCTGCCAGTGCATGCCATTGTGCCCGCACTATCCTCCCTGGATGTACGAGTACATTATGTTTGTCTTTTCAGCACAGTGATGTGCTACTCCTCCTCAAGCTGTCTTATCATTCCTTTCTTTACTACCGGCCGCATTATCCGGGATTTTCTCTCCCTTTTGATCACAGTCTACACATATTGACAGCAGCAGGGCCAGACCTTCAAAAGAAGAGTTGTGAAGAAGGAAATTTGCCACATTTAAATAATGCGTGCATGCACAAAAAACGTCACACCAGCATGATGGGCACGGGTCTGTCACCACCTACCGATCATGCTTATGAAGGAGAAGATCTATTGTAATTAACCAGTGAGTGTCAGACTTCTGATTATGCGTGTGTTACCAGTATTCCTCGCCACCTCTAAAGAAGTGGTAGTTGTGGTGACTAGACCTCACCATATCACACACAAACTACTTCCACACCCTGCTGGAGGCAAACATACCCCATACGCAGCATTACAGAGATGATGTCATCGGCATGGCATGACAACGCAGTGCGGAATTGTATTCTTAGGTACAATGTGTTGGTGCTGGAGATAAACAGGAGCGGGAAAAGCCCACACGACACAGAAAGACACGTGCATGCAGCGGATACTTAGAGAAATGTTCACAGCGGCGAGGCATTGAGAGAGAGCAAAGGGGAATGACTGACAAAAACGATGCGCACACTGTGCATAGAGGTGCAGCACCAAGGTTACAAAGGTTAATGAGGTTTCCTTGGCTAGTGAACACCATGGAGGGGCAGCACCAAGGTTCGCTGATTAGTGCTAAATCAATGAGGACTATTGGAGACAAACATTGTACTTCAGTATAACAATATGGCCATTATGTTCA